>NC_061067.1:3887294-3932354 GCF_021917145.1 Hypomesus transpacificus
TGTGTGGGGGGGGGGGGGGGTGCACATGTGTGGGTGTATATGTACACATGTTGGTGTGTTCCCATCTACCTCCGCTGGTGTTGTGTGTGTGTGTTTGTGTGTTGTGCATGATAAATCAGGGTCTTTAAAACGTAAACACAGTGAGTCATGCCGCGGCTGATTGATAGAGAGGAGAGAGGAGAGAACTAACAAGATTCTCACTATGGTTATCTGAAACCGCGGCTTTACCTAAACCTCACACTCATCTCTCTTTGTTCTCCTCCCAAATTCATCACACACGCTCACACACACACACACACACACACACTCACACACACACACACACACACACACACACACACGCTCTCACACACACACACACACACACACTCACTCACACACACACACAAACTTCCAAACTCATGCCCGTACTCTCACACATTGCACAGCTTCTCTTTGTGTACCATGAGTCATATTACCACAACAAAGAAAGAGCCAAATCAAATAAAACAGCTCCAAGATGAATTTTCTGAAGCAATTTGACGGATGGTTGGCCAACGTTGTCTTATGGGGAAGCCAGGCATGGTTTTAAGGGAGTTTCTCTTCAGGTTTGGGCGGGGGACTTTGATCTCCTCGTGTGGTTTTGGAGGTTGTTGTGCGTGTTGTAATTGACTGACTCATCAGAGGAGCACACGACACATTTCAAAGTGTGACTTGAACCGGGAGGGTTCGTTTTACTCAGGTTTCATGTTCATAAGTGACCACTATCATAAGATGGACCTAAATGAACACTCCTGGTGTTAAACTAACTCTTAGAAAACTTCCTGTGAACTGATTTAATGACGTTGTGTTCACATCAATCAAAGGGGTGTGTCTGGATTGGTTAAGTTAAGGACATGTAGTCATTTAGCAGACACCTGCTGTATTGGCACAATGCCAGAGATTCAGGGGTAACTCCTTCAACTCTCTCTCTCTGTCTGTCTGTCTGTTTCTCTCTCTGTCTCTGTCTGTCTCTCTCTCTGTCTGTCTCTCTCTCTGTCTGTCTCTCTCTCTCTCTTTCTGTGTCTCTCTCTCTCTCTGTGTCTCTCTCTCTGTCTCTGTCTCGCTGTCTCGCTGTCTCTCTGTCTCTCTGTCTCTGTCTCTCTCTCTTTCAGGCAGATATGCGCTCCAGAGAGTATCTTCGGGTCCACTTCCCATCACCCTGTACCTGAGAAAGACAGGTAAACACACTCACTCAATCAATCACTCACCACGTTACACCACTTTTTATCACTCCAACACACTTGGTGTGTGTACTAAATGCACCGAAGGTGTAGTTGGGATAGTTGCAGGTAAAAGGTGTGTGGAGAGTGGGTGGGTGTTTGTCCGTGTGGGGGAAAATGGGGGGCTGATCTTTGCAATCCTCCTTCAAATGAACAGCAAGCTTCTCCCTGACTGACCCTTGTTGTCTGGGAGTCATCAAAGTACCGCCACGATGAACACAAAGACCCACACTGGTATCTAAACACTCACGGTGCGTGTCCACTACAGCGGAGCGGATCTTCGGCTTCCAATCCATTTTCAATGAAACCGGGTGTTGACGCTCGTGTAGGGCATTGTAGGAGCGTAAGTGAGCATCAACGCCCGGTTTCATTGAAAATGGATTGGAAGTCGACGCTCCGCGCCGCTCCGCTGTAGTGGACACGCACGGTAAGGGACGCACACACACACGGTAAGACACACACACACACGTACACACGTACACAACCTGTTCAATATTCACACATTCAGACACACAGCACTCACTCACACTGTAAGATACCTACACATTCAGTCGCTTAACACTTACACATACTGCAATATGAACACACATAGACAAAACACTCACACACACTGTACACACACTAAGACACACCTGCACACACCTGCACACGCATTCAAGCTGAACGAGCAAACACAAAAACCCAGACAAAAACTCAAATCTTTTCCAATCTCCCTCTTTTCGCTCTCTCTCTCTCTCTCTCTCTCTCTCTCTCTCTCTCTCCTCCTCCTCTCTTTCACCTTTCATCCTTTTGAAATTCATCCCTTGTTCCGGCCCCTCCCCTCAGAACAGCCCCTCTGACACGCGAGATCCCCCTGGCCCTCTCCAGCCTTTTGATCAGCACGTCAGCAGAGCCAGGACCAGGGGGGAGGGCTTTACGCCGAGTTAGCAAGCTTCCTCTCTGGGCTTCAGCCTTACTTTACCTTTCCTTTCTCTTCCAGAAGAAGGCTTTCATGTGAAAACCCTCTTTCCTTCCTTGGTCTGAGAGTGCGGCGCGGAAAACACCGCGTGATCCTCCGAAATATTCCGTTTGGACGGATGGAGCGAAGGTAACAAGCCGCGTGCTCAGACTGGGCAGTTTGAATTCATGTGTTCTTGTCGTGTGAAATGAATGAGACTATAGGGACACGCACACTTGTGCACATGTCGTTTTGCAAATACAACCCGATACGCAGCCTCCTGCTCAGCAGGAAAGCGATAGGATTCTCCCCCTGAAAGAGAGCGAGGGAGGGATAGAGGCAAGCGAGATGAAAGGTGGAGCAGCAGGAGAGAGGAGATGAAGGGGTAGAGAGGCGTGGAGGGAAACGAGGGGTGAGGGGGTTTACGGGGAGCAAGGGAGGGACGTGGAGGGCATGACACGATGTGCGTGTTTCAAAGCGAGCCGTGTCTAGGTAAACAGGTGCTTCCCAGGGGGCCGAGGTGAGATCATTTGAATCTCCACAGCCGTTTCCTGATGACTTGATCTACAGCCGTTCCCCACCATGAAGACTTGATGAACCTGCCCAGTGCAGCTCTCCCGCTGCTTGATGGATGCGCACCCCAACGTGTTGATGTCCGAGCCAATCGCACTCCTTTATCCCTCTCATTTACCCCGCCCACACCCTAGTTTAGACCAATGGGCATCGCCGCCGTCGTGTCAAAACCAAATGGAACTAATTCAATTAGGCTCCTGCTGATTCGACACTTGTGATTTCGATGCCCTTTCCCTCAAACATTTCCAAAATGTCACAATGTATTCATGAGTATTTATTAGGAAATGAGGACAAAAAATGCAGCTATATTAATTAAGGGAAAGTGTGTTGAGCTTGAAGTCAGGGAAAACAGAAGTTTGACTGTGTTGGTGTGTGTGTCTAGGAGGGGACGTGTTTTTGCATAGATGAGTGTTGATGGTGAACAGCATCTGAGGACGGTCCTTCGACCCTGCCAGTGTTATTGTCAGGAGAGTCTTGGCCTTGACTGTCTGGCTAGCCGGGCACTTCGCCCAGACTCTCGAAAGGCTGCCTGACACACACACACACTCACAAACACACAGCGTTGGCTGCATAAATACAAGAAATAGGTAATGTTAGGACAGAACTTATTTAACGGTGTGTGTGTGTGAGTTTGTGTCCGTACACACAAGCGTGGACGGACGCGAGAAAGGCTAAAGCCTCGGTTTTCCGTTTGATGTTGAAATTGAAACTGAAGACGTGATGAGGCGATTGATCTCAGCATCAGAATCCCCTCAAGGCTATTCTCATCCTTTCTCATTTCCTCTCTCTCTCTCATCGCTCTCTCCCTGCACCTGTTACTCTTCCCTTTTCTCTCCCCTTATCCCGGCTTCCTCCCCACATTTCTTTCCTTTATCACGTTTACTTCCCTTTTTCTCTGTCTTTGTCTTTCTGTTCCCCGTAAACTCCCTATCTTTCTTGCAACTTTTGCTCTCCCCCCCCCCTCCTACATTTAGTCATTTAGCAGACGCTCTTATCCAGAGCGACTTACAGTAAGTACAGGGACATTCTCCCCGAGGCAAGTAGTGTGAAGTGCCTTGCCCAAGGACACAACGTAATTTGACACAGCCGGGAATCGAACCAACAACCTTCTGATTAATATCCCGACTCAGCCATCTGACCCCATCAGAGTCCTAGTGGTAGACTAGCGCTGTAAGCTGGAGGCAACAGCAGACATCTGGGAGAGAGAAAGAGAGAGAGGGGGAGAGAGAGAGAGCCAGAGAGAGAGACAGAGAGATACACAGAGAGAGAGAGAGAGAAAGAGAGAGACAGAGAGAGAAAGAGAGAGAGAGAGAGGGCTGGCGGGGTACCCAGTGCCTGTTTTCCTCCGTACGCACTGGGACTGCGCAATGGAAGGCAGAGAAGGAGAGAGAGAGAGAGAGAGAGAGAGAGAGAGAGAGAGAGAGAGAGAGGGAGAAAGATGAAGGGGCAGGGAGATACTGGAGTAGGGGGTTGAGAGAGAGGGCAAATAGATGTGGGGAAAACGAGCAGTGGGGGGGGGGGGCGTGGAGGACGAGAGCAGGATGACAGGCTGCCGTAGGTGTTCTTGGAGGAGTTTTCCATCTCCCCGCACTATCCCGCTCCATCGCACCGCTGTGCTGTCATCCACCTCCACCCCAGCGGAGAGAGAGACAGGCGGACGACAGAGGAAGAGAGATGCGCGTTTGTACAACAACCCTCGGAGGCGGAGAATCGAGGACGGGAGAAGGGAGGGAGGGAGGGATTGGGGGGGATGGAAGAGGAGGCGTAGGGAAAAGCTGATGTGTGGTGTGAACAATTCTTAAGAAAGGTGTGGCGATCTATCTATCTCTCTCGTTGTCTGTCTGTCTGTCTGTTCTCTATATCTATTCTATCTATCTACAACAAACCTTTAATTTATCTATCTGACGCGGTGGAGTGGATCCGCAATCGTTTCATCATGCCTGGCCTCCCACAGAAAAACCTCCTGAGCTCGGCGACACCAGCCGTCCTAGCAGAGAGAGGCACGCGGCCCTCGAGCGGTGATAAATCGCTGCCACCTGCCTCATTTTTCACAAGTATCGCATCGTCGTCAGACACACACGTCTCCGCTCCTCGGTGATAACAAGAACAAATGCTGAGCCCCCCAGAAGAAGAGAGACAGAGAGAGAGAGAGAGAGAGAGAGAGAGAGAGAGAGAGAAAAGGGGTGAGGTTGGATGAATAGAGTAAAACAAATAAAAAAATAAAGAGACAAGCTGAAAAGTGAAAGAAGAAAGGGAGAAGGAACAACTGACGCAGTTGCGCCCACACTCTTTCAAGGTCAACGAACCACATCACAAAAGACCATGGGCATTGTGCATCGAACGCTGAGCGCTACAAAGTTTTTCTCTCGTCGACTTCTTGCAGAAAAGCAAGAAGAGACGACTGAAAACATCTCACAGCCTGGCAGCACTGATCGGTAAACATTGTCAAGAAGATAACCTGCAGATGTTTTTTTACTTTCGGGAGCTCACTGGTGCATCGAAGATGCTCGTCAATATCTATAATGCAGCCCAGAGGGCCTCTATCCACATTGGATCCAGCAGAAAATATTCAAAAAACTCATCCTTCTTATTTCCCGATATGGTCTTCACTATTCTTAAAGTTAATTTGTCATGTTTCGTATCAGACCTGCCGTGAATCCTGGGCTTTGAGTCTGACCCTGACAGGAAGTGGCGTGATCAGATGACAGGAAGTGGCGTGTTCAGAGGAGGGCAGAGCCCTCGTTGAGGAGGACTAGGAAGGAGAGACGGTGGGCTCTTGTGGATAGATGGGAGAGAAAGAGAAATGTATGGATTGTCCAATCAATAAAGAGCGCCACCGTGTCTCTCTTTCTCCACGGTCCTATCAGGCTTTGACCTTTTCTCTGTCTTCTGGTTGCTTTCTCTCTCTCTCTCTCTTTGAAGATAGAGGTATGGAACCACAGAACCAAGCAAAGTGACCAGTACAGGATCCAGTGTCTGCGTCACTGTTATCGATCAGGTTAACAATGGCTGTTTGTCTCTTAACAAATGACGATGTCATCTCTCATCGTCCGTGAAGTCTCATGCTGCTGCAGGTCTTTTTAGCCCGTCATAGAACCAAGATTCATAGAACAAACACAAATATCCCCCACTTCCCAGGGATTCCTATCTTGAGATGGATATCTAGCTTTGTTGTGGAGGCATACTGAGGCATACTGAGAGCCTCTTGCAGTTTTGTTTGACTCAGAAGGTTGGTGTTGATAGATCTGCAAGCAGTCCAGGCAAAACCTCAACAGCGTTCACAACAAGTGAGGAGTCTTTGAGTCTAGGACAAAGATGTTTGTTGTTTCTTTGAGACATCACGACTGACTTTATCCTAATCTAAGACAGGTTTATGAACACACACACCAAATACCCCTGGACGCACAAACTGACTGTATCCACACACACACACACACACTACCTTCCCTCTGTTCAGATGCCAATGTCAGGGTTCTCTGCCACTCTCCGCCATGAGCACAAATCGCGCATCGCTCCGAAACGGAAAATCAATGGGGCTTTTCTCTAGCTTCTGAAGGCAGATCAATGACGAGCAGTCTATTGTGATAAGACCGTATCAGCCCTGGATGGATGAGAGAGGGGTGTGTTATTAGATTTCTGTTAGCCAGGACAGGGACTCCCATGGACAGCCCTCCGTTTCTACTAAACGGCCATTAGGTACTGTGCTAGGCTGGGTTTACTTACCCCATCGTTGTTGTCTATCTGAGGGTTAGCCATGATGCTAGGAACAGCTAGTTAGCTAACCACTGTTCCCCCCCAGTTTGTAGTCATTTGTGCACGTTAGCATGAGGAAGACCATTGACAATGACAATTGAGACAGGTGTGTGTGTGTGTGTGACAAAGAGAGGGAGAGGGAAAGAGAGAGGGGACGGTGGATCAGAGGGCTCCCTGACTCGAGATGAATATTTATGATTGGGGAGGGAGCGTTAGATAGTCATCTGCCCTGGGCGCTTTATTGTGGCTTGTCACAATGAGGTAGCCGGGCTATCGCTTAGAACCTCCAGAAACACACAGAGACACACACATACTGTTCTCTCACCCTCTCTCTCTCCCTCTCTTTTTCTCCCCCTCCCTCCCTCTTTCTCTCTCTTTCTCCCTTTCTCTTTCTCTCCATCTCTTTCCCTCTCTCTCTCTACCTCTCACTCTCTCGCTCTCTTTCCCTCTCTCTCTCTCTCGCTCTCTCTCTCCCTCATCACTTGGGTTGATGCAGGGGAGAACACACTCTCTTGTTTGCTCATCCCCGTGTTTATTTGCACACTCAAGTCCGTAAACACGCACGCAAACAGACTGGGCTTCCCTAAGGAAACCAGGCAGTCAGCTGCTCCCAGTCCCCACCTGACCCTGTGATGTCACTGTGATGTCACTGTGATGTCACTGTGATGTCACTGTGATATCACGGTGATGTCACTGTGATGTCACTGTGATGTCACTGTGATGTCACTGTGATGTCACGGTGATGTCACGGTGATGTCACGGTGATGTCACTGTGATGTCACTGTGATGTCACTGTGATGTCACTGTGATGTCACTGTGATGACGTGGGTGTGTTTGGCCATGCCTGTGCCCCTCTGACTCATGCCTTAAGACAGCTCCAGCCGGCACTGGGTTCCAGTCACGACAGACCCTCTTTCCCCGGAAAAATACGCCTGTGTATGTGTGTGTGTCATGTGGTGACAGAGAGAGAGAGAGAGAGAGAGAGAGAGAGAGAGAGAGAGAGAGAGAGAGAGAGAGAGAGAGAGAGAGAGAACGAGAGAGAGAGCAAAGAGCCTTAGTCACTATCTGATTTGGTGCGTGTTCATGCATGCAAGCTGAGGGTTTAGCAACATTCAGTCATGGATATACACAGTCTGGGGAACCCCCCCTCTCCTCCCTATCATGTCCATTACGAACATCCATCACCTGGCCGCTATGGTCGTCCGACACCCACTCATAACCTCCTCTCCACTCCCCATCCAGAAGCTGTGATCTGTGTTTATGTGGACTATCACCACACTGAATCGACGCTGCTTGGACAGCCAGCGACGCCTGAGCGATGCCGCGGAACCCACTGCCACGCGGCCACGCTCGTTTGCACGGTGTCATGCGGTTTAATGCCGTGGAGTACGTGAAAATGTGATTTACTGGAGCACAACAGAGGCTGGGATGCCACTGAATCACTGGTAATGGAACATATTAATCATGTTTTTAATGATTCATGATGTTTTCCTCCAGTGTGTGTAGGCCCACAGGTCCATACGTGTATACAGGGTGTGATCGTTAATCTGAGCTGCACAACGTTCGATGCCTTTTCGAAGGCCCCCTCACATGCCCGTCTCTTTCACCCTCCCACCCTCCCTCCGTCAGCTGCCCTCTCTCTCTGTCACTCTCTCCCCTCTCTCTCCCCTCTCTCTCTGTCACTCTCTCCCCTCTCTCTCCCCTCTCTCTCTGTCACTCTCTCCCCTCTCTCTCCCCTCTCTCTCTGTCACTCTCTCTCTCTCTCCCCTCTCTCTCCCCTCTCTCTCTGTCACTCTCTCCCCTCTCTCTCCCCTCTTTCTCTGTCACTCTCTCCCTCTCTCTCCCCTCTCTCTCCCTCTGTAATGCGATTCTTTTTGATGCCCCCTGTGTCAGGGCGAGCCCCCTCTATCAACGCCACTGGTTTGATGTCAGACAAGGGGGGCTTCAAAAGTCCACGCTCCGCAGAGCGCTCCCTCGCTCTTTTCTCTTTCCCCCTTCCCGACTCGCTCTCCCCCTCTCTCTCTCTCATTCCCATCTTTCTCTTAGCTGTCTCTCAGCGCCGCTCTCCTCTCTCGCCCAACTGTCTCCACTGCGCTGCTCTCTTGCTTATCTTTTACTCCCCTGACCCCCCCCCCCCTCCTCCTCCTCTCTCTTTTGCTCATCCAACCCACCCTCATTCTTTCTCCGCATCCTCTCCTCCCTCCCTATCCCCAGCTTCTCTCTCTCTCTTTCTCCCCCCCCCCCCCCCCCCCAACCTCTCACTCCAGGACACAGCTGTCAGGCACTGCAGCGAATCGTATCGGCCGCTACCCAATTAGAATTCGATATGAGCGGCGCTCTTCAAAGCGGAGGTCTCGCTGTGCTGCTGGTTGCCTGGCTGCGGCGGCTGGCTCCGTTCGGCCCCCTCGGCTGAAACACCGCCGCACCGGGGCACAACGCGTCAACACTCCCGCGGTCCGGCGTTTGGTCGTTTGTGGGGTTGGTGTGAGGGACGGTCCACCCCCTCATCACTGATGCTGCTGGTGTGACGGAGGCCTGGAGATGGTGGGGGCGGGACTTACCCTTGTAGTAAGGCCAAGGGAGAACGGCAGAGGCTAGCGGTTCTAGAACATTCGCTGACGTGTGTTCCAGCCACAGCTACATTCAAGAACAGATGTAGATTAAAGCACAACTTTCACTTCTAAGCTTTTGCTGGTAGGAGAAGTCCTTGGAACAGTTTGTACTTTGGGTGGACTATCCCTTTATTATACACATTCTCTCCCTTGGAAAGCAGGGCAGAGTGTGTGTGTGTGTGTGTGTTTGTGGGACAGTGGCAGGAAGCCCAAAGGTTTCTGTCCCTCGCTGTGCCACAACTTAATCAATCAGGTCACAGTTAACATCAGACAGCGTAAGCCAGTCATGCAACACATTCACACACATACACACACACCCTCATCGTTTTCCACCGACTCACTCTCCGTATTTTGCACATTCTCTCACACACAAACCGCCTCGAGCGGAGCTCATTAAATGAGCATTATGTCTGCGTCCCAATTCTCCCCACACACCCACACACACTCCGACCCAATATTGCATCGGATAATTGTCGATGACACTTTGCCATTCTCCTTGGCCGCTCTCTCCTCTATAAATACCCGCCCGAGTCGTGGTCGGCGACGTGTTGTCCCCGTGTTCGGCACTTGGGACCGCGGCAGAGGTGAGGGCCCTCGTCTGAGCACCGCGTTCAGTGTTGTCGCTGGATAAACACGACGGTGGAAAACCCGACAATTCGGAAAGCCCATCAGGCTGGGTCCTTGTTCCCGAGACCGGACCTAATTCGAGGAACGTGGTGGGATTGAGAACGGAGGCGTTACCCCGGCATTCTCCGCTCCTCAGACGCTTCCTGTCTGCCGTTGGTTTATGAGACTCTTGATTAAAGGACCTGGAGGTGTGACGGCAGCCACGGAAACGCCGTCGGTCTTAATGCCTCCGTCTACTCGCTCGCACGCACACGCACGGTGACTCTGCCGTATTCAGCGTAGGGAGCGTCGCGAACGATTGTGCGGGTGAACTCTTGTCCACCGCGCGTACGTCGGGCGCCCAAGATGTAAAACCACCTTATATCTGAGTCTATAGGGTAGACCTGACCTCTAGTGCTGGGTCTTGTGTACTGAGTGAAGTGTCCAGTGAAGCTACATGTCACACACACACACCCGCACAAAAAGGTTTTGGAAACTAAATTAGCAACGTGAAAACACTCAAGTCTGAGCTGGAGTTTGTGGATCTATTTTCTGCTTGGGCGGAGGTATAAATCTCTCTAATGAGGTGTAGTGGAATTCCATTACTGAGATCAGACACTGCTGTGGAGAGGTTTGTCGTTCTGATCTACTGCAGGGAGGAGAGGAGAGGAGGAGAGCCTGGGAGCTCTCTTTGTCCAATACTAAGTTCTCTCTGGACCAAATCCCAAAGATCTCTACTTAACATATCACCTTTCTCTCTCCATCTTTCTCTCTTTCCTTCATTCATCCCTCCTCACATATGGAGCCTGAGTCTTCCTTCATGTGCCTCTCGTTGAGAGCAGAGCACCTGCGTCAGAGCAGACAGACAGACAGACTAATAAAGTGTGTATTCCAGTGTGTAACCATATGAGGAACAGCATGACCACACAGTAGCAGGGCCAAGCTGTTGTAGGACAGGGTAACAGTCAAATCTTCTAATAACCAGCGTTCCTCTTTACGGCAGATATAAACACATACTCGTGTTCTCTCACGTGGCACACCAGAGGCTAGGCCAGGCGGCCACATGCTGTCACACACGCACGCTCGCGCGCACAACACACACACACACACATACACAAACACACACACACACACACACACATACACACACACATACACGCACACATACACACACACACACACATACACACACACATACACACACACACATACACACACGCGGTCTGCATTACAGATCCAATAGTCAGGAACAGAATCTACGTAGCATGACAACATTAATATTCAGAAGGACTATTAAGCCATGGTACATGTCATGAATATTGGATAGTATGAATTAAACTTAATTGGAATCTGACCTGTTTCAGATCACTGGCGAGGTGGAGGAGGACCTGGAGGGAAGGGTCTGATCGACATGCATGGTTATCTCATTATGTTCCTTCTTTGTCGTCTATAGTATATTTGGCCTGATAAGTGAGTATGGTGACTGCTGGTTACTCAGAGAGCTGCTGAACGTTGATCCTCTGGTGGAAAACACCAGCAGAGCATGGGGCTTCCAGCCTCCAGCCCTCAGCCTCTCACTCATTACTGAGGAATGACAGAAGCACAAGACAAACTTCTCTTCAAACCATAATGTGGAAATAGGGTACGGGATGGAACATCTCATCCGCATACACACACACACACGGAATCACACCAACAAGGGGTTAACTCCGCAGTCCTTCTGAGAACAGCTTTATAGCACCCAGAACTGCAGGAGACCAAGCCCGCCAAACACTCACACACACACTCACGCACACACTCACGCACATACACACCGCGCACACACACACAAAAGCGCATATGCATACACACACAAGCGCACACAAACTCCCCAACCACAAACCAAAAAAAAGTCATTAAAAGAAGTCAGACTCTGGTTTGCTGTAAATCTTTCCTCCCTCGCCCCTTTTCCTCCCCTTCCTGGCCCTCTTCTCCCCCCCCCCTTGTCCCTTCTCCCCCACTAACCAGCTACCTCACCAGAGAAGAGCATCCCAGTGTATCGGAGCAGAACCGCCATCTTTCACAACACACACACGTCTGGCTGTCTACCTGTGTGGTTCCCACACTATAGACAGTGAGAGAAACTGGGACACAGACCAGCTCATGATCAACACACTCGACCGAAGCTCTGACCCGTCCTCTCTGAGGCCTTGACCTTTGACCTTGAGAGAGAAAGAGGAGAGAAGAAGACAGACAGAGGGAAAGAGAGAGAGAAAGAGAGAAAGAGAGAGAGAGAGAGAGAGAGAGAGAGAGAGAGAGAGAGAGAGAGAAAGAGAGAGAGAGAGAGAGAGAAAGAGAGAGAGAGAGAGAGAGAGAGAGAGAGAGAGAGAGAGAGAGAGAGAGAGAGAGAGAGAGAGAGAGAGAGAGAGAGAGAGAGGGGAGAAAGGCAGGGGGTTCAGGTACCTGATAAGGAACGATACTCTGGTGGGCTGTTCCCCATCTTCGGGCCTCCTTCCCAGCATTAAGGTAGTTGGCTGCTATGTGTGTGAGACAGGCCACCTGAGAGACAGAGATAGAGAGAGGGGGGGGGGGACAAAGAGAGGAAGAAAGAGATTGATGATAGAAGCGGGAGTGAGGGAGTGAAAGAAGGTGAGACAGAGAAGAGAGAGCATTAAATCAGTGTGCTGTTAGCAGGTTCAAACCACCCTGCAGCTTGGAGGGTTCAACTTAAAAACCATCGCTCCCCCCACCCCTACCTTCTCATCCTCTCAAAACAAACTACCACGCTCCTTCTCGTCATATTCTCAGAAACGATTCACAAATTAATCTTCTGTCCTGTAACTGTATATGTCCTGTCTCTGAATCCAAATACACCAACTCTGTAAACCATCATTTAGGATCTCAAATGACGGCTTTTGTGCTTTGAGACCAAACAGAAAATGAACCAAACCCAGACCAGAGAGTGCACCTCCCATGCACCCCAACTCCAACAGCTCCCCTTCAGACACCCAGTAGGCTCTCCAGTCTCCCGTGTGTTAGCCTTGACAGCATCCAGTGATTTATCGGAAGGCGTCATGATTCAGGGTTCCTTCAGAGGCTGCTAGGTGTGGACTGTGAGGGTGTCTTCTCCTGTAGGTACCCAGCCTCCCGGAGAGAGGTTACTGCCCCCTAGAGAAGGCTCGTCAGAGACTGTTTTATGATCCCCCAGCCGAGCTGATTCTGAGGACAGACAGCTGACACAATAACACGCCCTGACTGGCTGTTGACTCAGTCGGCACACTGACGCGTCTGCTGAGATAAAAGGATGGAAGGATGATGGAGTATCAGAGAAAAATCGATGAAGGGATGGAGCGTAGGGAGGAAAGGAGTCTCTGAAGAGCACCTATGTTCCACCACAGTTCACTTCCATAAGGATTAGGGTGGGGAGGAGTGTGTGTGTGTGTGTGTAAGGACAGACAGAGGTGACCAGGCCAGACGGTGCAGACGCCAGCAGCTTCGCCTCCTCTCTAAGCAATGGAGTGTGAGGAACACCTCTGTTTACAAGTCTCTATTTCCCTCTCTCCCTCTCTCCCACCCTTCAGTCCCGCTATGCCTCTCTGCCGCCTCTCTCTCCTCTCCTGCCGTCTGTGGTGACAGGCTGTAGCTGTGATGTGTGTGTTGGGGGCCCGGGGTCTGGGGCAAGGGCCGGGCAGGGCCCAGTCTTCTGGCCTGGCTCTGGGCAGCACCACTGACAGTGTTGCTGTTGGAGGTTGCTTTATGTCCTTCTCTGTCCCACTCTAATCCTCTCTCACATCGTAACATTTTGACAGCCTCGCTTCTCTCTGGCCCTTGCTCCCCCTATCTAGGTCAGTTGCTGTTTTCTGGTCGGCTGGCTAGCTGGCTTGCTGGTTTCTGTCTGGCCGGCTGGTCACTGGCTGGCTAGCTACACTGTGTGTGTGTGTGTGTGTGTGTGTAGGTCAGATGAGTCCAAATCATATTTGAGTACTGAGGTCATGTGAGGTTAATAACTAGCTGGCTGTTGAACAAACGGTGAGTCTTAACTTCAGAAGTCCGCACATGAACTGAGAACTCAAATACATGTGGACTCATCTGACTCTCACACACACACACACACACACACACACACACACACACACACACACCCTGGGTGTCCTAGATGTACCAATGTCCTCACTAATAAAGGTTGGGCTGAGACAGCCACCCCTCCAGCTCTTCATCTCTGAAGAGTTAAGACTCTCTTCCTCCCTTCAGCTTCGACGAGACATTGTTCTCTCTCTCTTTCCCTCCATTTTCTGTTTTCCTTTGTTCTTATCTTCGCATGTATAGGGGCGTGTGGGGTCGAGGTTCAGGGGGAAACTCAGATAACAGAAATGAACAGAAACAAAACATTCAAACTACAGTGCACTGTTTTCTCTTCCCTCTCTCTCCCTCCCTCTCCCTCTCCCTCTCCAGGTCGAATGAATGACAGTATCTTGCTCCGTGCTCAGATAGGACCCAGAGTGTTCTCCTTATTTTCTGGCCACAGATACTTGTCACACCAGTAGTTCCAGATGGTTCAGTGGTAGAAACCCAGCCTGAGACTTCGGCTCAGCGGGCCAGTGAGGGCTCAGTGCTGTGGTCTTGTATTGTTCTCTCTCTCTCTCTCTCTGGTGAACTTTCACTTTGGCCCAATCGGAGTCCGTCAGAATGGAACCTACTAATTCTAAGTGTTCCATCTGTGAGGAACCAGCCAATCAGGCTGCATGTCCGCTGGTTGCTTCCTGTTCTCTCTGGGGATGTGGTTTTGGAAGGCCACTCCAATAGCGCAATTGTCCTTTCGTCCATTTGTTGTGGTCACGGATGTTCCTTAGTTTTCTTTCTTTATTACTCCATCTTCACCCCTCCTATGCTGCGAAACTAGCTTCAGGATTCAGCCATCTATCTTGTTGACTGGTGGTATGCAGTGTGTTGTTGGGGGTAGGGTCGTGAGGGTTGTGACAAAGCTGCCTGGATGTTTTGAGTTTCTTGGGTCGCGGACGCCGCGGTTCCTACCAAAAGCTGCTAGATATTACCCACAATCCACCCCTCCCCTAGACCTTCCCAGAGTGCATTCCTGCCTGATGGACTGTGGTTGCATGCACCAGAGCCACAAGATGGATGGATAGATGGATGGTGGATGGATAGAAGACAGATAGGACAGACAGATGAACATACACAGAACTCTTTTTAGGTCCATAAGGTTCCATTAAGAACCCTTTCCAAGTCAGGTAGAACCGTTCAACGTTCCAATCAACCCCGTATGGAACTGAGAGAGCTCTATGTGGAGCCATAGGACTCTGTTGGGAGTTTTATGCTCAGTGGGTTTCTTCAGTTGTTGAATAAAAGTGAAGGGGCAGGAAGCACAGTGAGGTACATGATACATGTGGGATACACAGTAGAAGCTGACTGAATCAAATCGTTAAACCACGCGGAGAAATTGCTCTCAACCATTTCTTCTCTTTTTGTCTTTCCTTGCTTCCCTCTCTCTTATTCCAGTTTGTCAATAACAGCTCACGGAACTCAAATTCTCAGGCATGTTTCAGAACCATACACTTGGATCTTGTAACTGTGGTACGACAATCACATGAAATGTGTGGTGAGCAAGGCAAAGGATGTTCTGAAAACATCTGCTAACATGCTGAGGGAGACCTTGATACCACAATGTTGAACCCACACTAACACACACACACACACACACACAAACACATAGACGCACGCACATAGCAGCCTAGTTTCTAGGTTTATACAGTCACGGCTAGATTATCTATGTTCTGTTCTAGAGGAGTTCTGCAGGGCAGCATGGACCAGATTATAAACACTTGAGGAGGAGAGGTTGTCTGACTTCCAGGCCTATACAATGCTGTCTGTCTGTCTGTTTGTCAGCCTGCCAGCCTGCATGCCTGTCTGTCTGTCCGTCTGTCTGTCTGTCTGTCTGTCTGTCTGTCTGTCTGTCTGCCTGTGTCAGACTGGCTCACTAAGAGATAACCCGACCTGACTGACCTGTGTGGAGACCAGGTTACAGTCAATGTGGGTGCCCATTCCAGTCTTCTGTCGATGCAGCAAAGCTGCCATGATGGCTCCGTGACAGTAGAGGCCCGTGGCTAGGTCTGTCATGGCAACACCCGGCCTTACGGGCTCGCCGTCCTGGCAACACAGCAGGACAGAGAGCATCATGGGACTGGGGTCACTGCTGTGTGTTTGACTGACAGGCTGTGGGGCTGACCAACAGGCTGATTGGTTGGTTACTGGATGTTCAGGTGAGCTATGTGCTGGGTCCATGTCTCACCTCTGGGCCTGTTATGTGCATCATCCCTGACACCGCAGATGCTATGGAGTCATACCCTGGCTTCTGGGACTGGGGCCCTGTCTGTCCATATCCTACACACACACACACACACACACACACACACACACACAGATGTACATAGTAAAGATCAGTACAGTCAGGATGTCCTCCTCAATCATGGTTCATATGAGTTTTCATGAGTGTTCCTGAATGAACCCATTTCAAGAGTCCTAGATCTACTCTGTGACCTGCAGTTCTAGAATGGATATGGAAGATAATCCACTTAATCCAGGCTCTAAATGAAGATGGAGATCTCCAGGATGTACTTCTAAGAGGCGAAAACAGAAAAATGCCAGTGTTTGTGTTCGTTGTATCAGAACCTGTGTGGGAAGCAGGTGGACCTGCCCAGAACCGACCCAGTCAGCTCCTCGAGAAAGTTACACGCTGCCACGTTTTCTGAGAAATGTTCGCTAAAATCCCGGGAATAAAATAGAGCTCACTGGAATTTAGTAGAACAACACCTGTACATTACAACCTGAGACCAAACCAACAGCCCTCATCCAGGAGAGATTAGCAATCTAACAGAGTCTCTGAATCCAATATCTACCATGTTTTGACTTTCATAAATTTGTATGCTTAAGAGGGAGAGTGTGCTGTTCAGTTACGCAACTACCTTTACTAATGTGCACAGCATGTGGGTGTGCATGTGTGTGTGTGTGTGTGTGTGTGTGTGTGTGTGCCTGCATGTGTGTGACTGCTTGTATGTCTGCGTACTTAAAATCTGGTCTAATCCTACTGCTAGATTAGTGTGACAACTGGATATGTTTTATCTCACAGTCAACACTTTCACATGAATCATTACAACACACACAGCACATGGAGCCTCCTCTGACAACATAAACACACTATTAACCTGATCATCCAACACACACAAACCAGAGTTATCCTGCACCTTCTGCATCAGCACGATATGAACTCACGATATGGACTTTTGAGGATCAAGGAGGCTGTGTCGCCCGCTCACAACACATCACTTTGAGCTCCTGACAAACCAACGAGCTGAGTGATCTCATGTTCCTGTCAGCAGGGCCGGGGTTTCCCACTGGGCTGAAACACTTTGCTTCAGGATGAAGGTTCATATCCTGGATGGATCCATGTGTGGGGTTAGGGTCATCATCGTCATCATCGTCATCCTCTCGTTCTCTCTCTTTCTATGTCTGATCATCAGGAGATCAGATTCTCCTATTGCAACAATCCACAACCAGACAGGAATTTGCTAACCCACAGGAAGAAGGGAGAGCGTTCTAGGACGTATTTTAACGACTGACACATGTTCACAATGAACTTTTCTCTCAGACGCCATTTGGATCCTCTTTAATTGGCTGTAGATAAAATTAGAAAAAATGTTTCATGACTTGTGAAACTTCGTCTCACTTAACCTCAACTATTCACATCATCTGCTCTCCAGCCCTACCTCCCTCACTCTCTCCCTTCCTCCTTCCCCATCTCTCTCCCTCCCTCTTCCCCCCATCCCTTTACATCTCTCCTTTTCTCCTTTCCTTTCCCTTCCCTCCCCTCCCTCCTTTCCTCCATCAATCCCTCCTAGTCTCACCACCCTTCCTTCACAGCTTGATTCTGTCCCTGCCAACCTTAATCCCTCCATCTTTACCTCCCTCCTATCCTCCCGTTTGTTCTGTCTTTCTCCATCCCTCACTCTCTCTCTCCTTCTGTCCCTCCCTTGCTCTCTCTATCTGTCCATGTAAGCTCAGGTCAACACTGTATCATACAGTTAACCAGCTAGAGTTGTGGCTGTAACAGTTTTTCCCCTGTCTAGCGGGCTCTACCATTTTACATTAAGTCTATTTCATCCATTACCATTTTACATGAGATATATTTAACCTATAAGCGTATTACATTAGGTCTACTTAACCTATTAGCGTATTATATGAGGTCCATAGAACACACCAGTGCACTCTGTTAGGTTCAACTCCCCAGAGCAGTAGGATGTAGCCTTTAGCTCCTACAGCTAATCAGGTCTGAAAGGGTTTTCACGCACGGCTGCCAGACTAGAGATTCAACCCTCCGCTGGGAATCCCAATGCTTACATAAGCAGTCATATAACACACATTACTGTACATACATTACTGCCTGCTGAGAGGGAGAAAACCAGGTCCACTTATACAACCTGCCTCCAGGTCATTCTATTGGTCCCCAGGTTAGTCGCAATCAACCAATCAGCAGGCCATAAATCAGGCTATGACATCACAGCGAGAAGCCCAGTTGGAGTAAATCAAGCTTGCTCATTAGCTGAACTGAAGTGTCCGTCAAACTGTCATACACATACGCTTCGGGTCAACTAGGAGGACTGGCTTCCTGCACACTTGATTGCAATGTTTTACTACGGGGTGTTTAAGTGTGTGCGTGCGTGCGTGCACTGAGAGGTCAACAAAAGGTCTCCTAGTAGATTTTCACTGTGCCGTCCTGACAGAAGTTGTTGTTAAACTCTCAGTCCTTAAAAGCAGCAGAGGAAACTCTGCCAAAAGTCACAAAACAGAACATCCAAATGAAACAGCCCTTTTAGCATCCATACCACTTGACAGATTTCAGCTCCCACATCAAGGCCAAACGCTGCAACTCACACTGTTATATGAGGTCACAGCCCTTGTAGCAGCAATTCCATGACTCCAGACACAGACAGGGAAACGGTCTCCATCAGGACCAGAGAGAAGGGAAATGAACCATCCTGGCATGAGAGTCATAAATCTGGATAATTTAACTGTCCTGCTGCTATGGTTTAATGAGACCTCGGGGGTGAGACCCCCCTTTTCTACAGGGGGGGAGGACAGTACAGGAGAGGGGAGGGAAGGAGAATGCATGGGAATCTAGCAGTTCCTGTCATCTTTCAAAGAGGCTGGGTTAAATTAAGACTTTGTGTTTTCATTTCAGAACTTTCTGCGACCACAAACAGGGAATGCAGAGACACACCTCTGCTGTGTGGATGTACCACAAACACACCAGAGTGCTGTTTACACGTGGGTTCACCATGGTGTCAGGGTCCCTCTGGTGGCCGTTGAGCTAACCGGTAACAAGGACCTCTTGAGAGTTGGTCTCTCTGTTCACGGGTCAGAGATTAGGGGTCAGGTTACCTGAGATGGAGCAGTAGACTAGCTGGGGGTTGGTTCGGCTCACGTCCTCGTACCCTAGGCCCATCTCACACAGCTTTCCAGGAAGGTAGTTCTCCACCAGCACGTCACATACACCTGCAAGCTTAAAAGGGCCAATCAAAAATAGGGTCTATTCCAATAGATTTGGTATGTGGATATAAGTGAGACAATGTTTTCAAGTTGCCTAGGCGAGGAGTAGGCCAAGTTGGCCCCAGTCATGTGACATACAGGCCTGGTCCTACCATAGGTAGGCCCTCTGTACTCTCCTACCTCCAAGATGATCTGGACCCCTCTGGGATCTTTCAGGTTCACAGCTACACTCTACGAGCAGAGAACAGTTACATGGATGAATGAAGGTTAAGTTTAATGGATAATCAAGTCCAAGATTCAGCTTAATGATTCACCAGCCAAACTGGCAAACAACAGCTTCAAGAAAATGTTGGCCTGGCACATCTTCACAGAAGGAGAGATCCCGAGCTGGATGAAGAGGAGGAGGAGAAAGGAAAAGAGATAGAGGACAGATACCTTCTTGTTTCTGTTGACACTGAGGAAGTATGCGCTCTCCTCTCCCACAAAGGGGGGTCCCCACGCTCTGGTGTCATCCCCAGCACCTTAGACACACACACAGACGTGCACGTGAGGTTAATGATGATGTACTGACAGCAGAGAAGAAGCCACTCTTTCACAGGTCCGCCCTCCAGTTGTGGTTGGCCTACCTGGTCTCTCCACTTTGATAATCTCAGCCCCAAGGTCTCCCAGTATCATGGTGGCAAATGGACCTGCCAGAACCCTATGAAAAACATACGCACATAGGCAGACACACATTTATCAGCAATGTCTAAATAAATGGGCTACGTTTAGGCTATATTTCTATAGCAGAATTGACGGTGCTCAAACTAGCCTACCTCGTTAGGTCTAGAACTCTGGTGCCCTCTAGCGGCCGGATGACATCACCTGTGGCAGCGAGAGACAGGGTCATATCATCCGCGGGCACGACTCCACCTAGTCTCATATAATGTTTTACTTGCATTATAACCTTTGGATCTACAAGGGTTGCCATTCCATTCCAACTTGAAATTGATAATATCACTGGAACTGATCATAGTTGGCTATATATCGCACAGGATAACTTTTTGCTGTGCCGAGGTGAACCTATCGCTCCAGTATAATGTTTACCAATGTTTGTCATCCCAACAGGCTAAAGAAGCACAGTTACTTACACTGAACTTTTGGGATCAAGCATTGTAATGCAGCGTAATGGTGATCTATTACATTCTCTAAAGTAATTAACAATTTAATTCACACACTCCCAACAGTTTAGATAATAACTTATACGGCTAAAAGTTTCAATGAACCCTACGGTGTAATTGTTTATTGTAAAAAATAAAGTGAGTGGTTTCATCGGGTAGTGAACTGACAGTGACTGCGTGTAGCCTATTTAAAGTCGGGATTTGGGGAAACTGCCACCCAGGCGATACCTGGCTGCGCGGTGGACAGCAGTCGTCTGAGACTGATGCGTGTCTGATGATGCCGGTAGAGAACCCGTTTTATCCCGCTTGATCTCAGTGCAGGTAAACATATTCCAAAGAACGTGAAGGTCCCAGACATGATTTGATCTCTAAGGCGCAGTCGGATAGGACGTTTGCATGCAGCAATGCACGCGCATGTGTCCAATACGCCTTGACTCTATGGGTCGGCTTGATTTGGTTTACTTCGTTCGCCGGATGAATGAAGTGACTACACTAACCCATAGCCTTATCTGACATGCTTTGAACAAACCATTGTTAAAAAAAACATGAAAGGAAAATACAAATTTCATCAATTTATTTACTGAAGATACAGCAACCAGTCAAATTTATTAGACTAGCAGAAACAAAAATCAGTTCAGGAACATGGAATGAAAGAATGAAAGAAATTAAAAGACATAATTCACAATAGACACACTTCATTCAAGAGTGTAGCTGAAATTCCTCCCTCCCTCTCTTCCTCCCTCCCTCCCTCCCTCCCTCCCTCCCTTCCTCCCTCCCTCCCTCCCTCCCTCCCTCCCTCCCTCCCTCCCTCCCTCCCTCCCTCCCTCCCTCCCTCCCTCCCCTTCTTGACCCTCCCCTTCTTGACTCTCACTATCTTGCTTTTCCCCTTCTCAGTCTTCCTTAACCTGTCTCATCTCCACTTCTCTGTTCCCAAACACCTCATTTCCCTCCTCTCTCCATCTGAACAAAGATGGCCACACATATCTGTCTGTCCTCTGCTGCAGTGTCCTCCCACACCACTAGGGGTGCTCTGGGGCACTTGCGTCCAGGAGGGGCATGAGGCGAGGGTCAGCCCCTGGCCCCGAAAGAGACCTCTGACCTTCAGGGTCCGGGTCTGTGATTAGTTGACCAACAGTAGCTGGGGGTGTAACCGCTACCTTTTGTTGGAGGATCTGACCTGGTGTCTGACCCAGCCAGTAGGAGCTGGGAAGGGGCAAGGAAGAAAGAAGTTAGACCCAATTAATCAATTGTAGATAATACATCTTCAAATTCCATTTACAGAAGATGAGCACATAGGAGAGGAAAGATGGGACATACAGCGTGGATGTCCAGGAGGTCTGGGGTTGCTGGCACTGCTGCCAAATGAAGACTGGAAGTTATGGATGGTCTCCTGTAGGATCTGCCTCTCTCTGCCCTGCACACACACACATTGTTTTGTTATTGTTTAAATTGCAAGGTTTCTGTTTGCTTATTATGCTAATAAAGTATTTGTGTGTGAGCGAGAGAGCGAGAGCGACCTTACCTTGCCAGCGTTGAGTTCAGAGATGGCTGCCAGTATCTGCTGCCGGGGGCCATCAGTCTTGATGCCCAGCTCCTTCAGGTCCCCATCGGTCAGGGTCAGGAAGGCCTCCATGTCCACCTGGAGAAGGAGGGAGGGGGGAGGAGAGACAGAGAGAGAAAGAGGGAGGTAGGGGGGAAGAGACAGGGAGAGAAAGAGGGAGGTAGGGGGGAGGAGACAGAGAGAGAAAGAGGGAGGTAGGGGGGAGGAGACAGAGAGAGAAAGGGGCAAACATCATGAGTAGACAGGACCAGAAGGTGTATGTAGTGTCGTGTTTTGAATGAATGTTTTATTTATGTTCATACATGCTTGTTGCGTGACTTACCTCCTGTTCCTCAAATATGGGCTGGTACTTTTCCAGAGAGAGTTTCTTCAGGATGCTGGACAGCTCATCTGTGGAAACAGAATGTAGACAGTCAGGTCCCTTCTTCACTCATCCATCCATCCCTCTCTTCCTCACTCATCCATCCATCATCTCTCCCTCTGTCTGACCTTCATCGGTGATGGTGCCACTGCTGGAGCCTCCACTGCTCTTGGAGCGAGGGTGGGAGGAGGCGGAGGAGAGGGAGTCGCCCACCGGGGGTTTGGGGGTGGGGGATGGAGAGGGAGTGAGCGTGGGGGAGGTGCTCTTAGATGTGGAGGAATTCCCAGATTGAGGCCTCTTCTTCAGATCCATCTTCTGAAAGAAAGATGAAACTCTTTAAGACTTCATGATCTCTTTAAGACATTTTACATAAGCCGAGTTCTGATTTAACTTTTAACTCGTCAAGAAAGAATGCCATTGATGTGTTCTAGAACTAGGTCGTGTGTAGCAGTGTTCTCTGACTCGTCTGGAGTGGACGTCATTGGCCACCAGGCTGGGGGTGCTGTGGACATCAGGCAGGCTGAGCTCAGCCATGCTGGGGCCTGGAACAGGAGCCTGGGCCTGGGCCTGGCTAGGACCAGGAGTACAGCAAGGACCAGGACCAGGATTCTGGCCAGCCATTTCCGATGTCTGAGTCTTGGGATCCAGCAATCCAGCTGCTCTCTTCCTCTGGGCAGCAATCTGAGAGAGTACGCTGTCTGCACTCCCCCCTATGGATGGAGGTGAAGATACCGGTTGTTTTCATGGTGTTCAGACTCAAAACTTTTTATGATAGAGGGACAGTGTGTGTGTGTGTACCTGAGCGGTTGTGTGAGTCAGACCCATGGCGGTTGACCCCCGCCAGCCCGTTGGAGCCCCCTGAGGAGTGAGGGGAGTGGTAGTGGCCAGAGTTGGAGGGGGAGGAGGAGGACGGGCCTTTGGAGATGCTGGGGAACTTGATGGACCTGTTCACCACACGGCTGATGGAAGTCTGAGGAACCACAACAGAACCCAGGCTGATCCTTCTAGTCTGTTCTGTACAGTACCCTGACCTCTACCTGACCAGGGCCTCATATCGAGATACGGATCCACAGTCCAGTAAAGACACAGTTACTGGGATTACAACACCATGGCTTTTGGGACAAAGCGCTTCTTTGACGACCAGCTCTACTGTACTCAAACCTCCCCACAAGACACTCACTATGTCGGAGCTGCCACCACTGTTGAAGGAGGCCTTGCCGGGCCTGGCTGGCATGCTGAGACGAGAGGCATCGCTCCTGCCTCCCTTCAGGACCCGCGAGCGGTCTGAGTTCCAGGGCTCGAAGTTGGAGGGGGGCAGGAAGGGGGGGATCACCGCCTTCAGCTTGTCATTGGGCAGCCGAGTCAGGGGGGCCCTGCTTCTTAACTGGGGGAGGGAGGGAGGGAGGGAGGGAGGGAGGGAGGGAGGGAGGGAGGGAGGGAGGGAGGGAGGGAGGGAGGGAGGGAGGGAGGGAGGGAGGGAGAAGGTATTAGAGAGAGGTAAGACAATTTGCAGATGAATAATGTAAATATTTAGTAAAAGCTACAGGACTTCTCCAAGGAAAACCCCCCTCATCCTACCATGGTGAAAATAAGAGTGTCGTTCTTTTCAGAGGCCGTTCTGCCCAGACCTGGAGCATACAGAATCATAGACCAGGGTTGAGTTTGGAGTACACACGTACACACATACACAAACACACAGGTCTGCTCCTCTCACCACTATCCTTGCTTTTGGCCGTCCAGGCTGTGCTGATGTCGTTGCCCCCCACGGCAGCAGTAGGCGCCATCGCTGTTCCGTTAGCAACAACACACTTCCTGTCTGACTTCCTGTCTGCCTTCATGGTGGCGTCCAGCGAAGCGTCTGCGTCAGGGAATGGAGCAAGCCGATTGGACGAGAGACCGTGTCTCAGTGTATGGGTCAGTTTCAAACGGCGGAACCTGTTGGACATCCTGTTCCACCAGGACTAACCAGGAAGTAGAAAATAAGTGGACATGAGTCAGGTGATACATTGAGCCGAAAGGGAAAGGCACAATTATGACTTCTCTCATCACTGTCTATTCAGGTATCGACTGTGCTAGCACAGCGTGATGACATCAGGATGACACCTTTTCATCTAGGTTAGGGTTACCTTGAGTCCCCCCCTGTCGTCTGGGGGCAGCGGGAAGGGTGCTGAGGGAATGGCGGCTCTGGGACCGTGTGAGGCGTGGTCGTCCTTTGGCCTTAGCCTTGTCCTTGTCCACCAGCATACATACTGAGGCAAGCAGGCGCACCAGCTCTGTGTCTGGGGAGGGAGGGAGGGAGGGAGGGAGGGAGGGAGGGAGGGAGGGAGGGAGGGAGGGAGGGAGGGAGGGAGGGAGGGAGGGAGGGAGGGAGGGAGGGAGGGAGGGAGGGAGGGAGGGAGGGAGGGAGGGAGGGAGGGAGGGAGGGAGGGAGGGAGGGAGGGATGAGTGGAGGGATGAGTGGAGGGAGTTAAAGAGAGGGTTAGGGTTAACTGGACAGGTGGAAACATACCTGGGTCGTTGAGCAGCATGACCAGGTCGAAGGCTGTGTATCCGTTCTTGGCTTTCAGGTTGAAGTCTGCTTTCTGGCTAAGAAGGTACTTCACCACATCCTTGTTCCTGCGGCATGCACCATGTCACAGTGTCAGAAGGTCACAGGGTCAAACGTCACAGGAGATATGACACAGGACAATATAAATTGTCAAATAAGGGACAAACAGTAATTCAATTGATATATCTTTTTACAGTATCCATGCATGATTGATAAAAAAGTGTCCAGAAAGTACAACAGCAGTCCTGTAGAGGGCAGCCTACCCATGGTACGTGGCTTGCATCAGGGCCGTCCAACCATGGACCCCATCTTGCTTGTCTATGTCGGCGTTCTTCTCCACTAGCAGCTGGACCACCTCTAATTGGCCGCTCACGGATGCCATCATCAGAGGAGATGCTCCATCCTGATTGGCTATATTCACCTGGGTGGGATCCTCCTCTAGGATTTCTTTCACCAGCTGGGAGTTACCTGCCACACACACATACGGTTTTACAAAGCAAAGGACCTTATTACCCCGATAATACAGTGACAGTCAGAGACCAGAGGCTGTGTTGGAGTGAAACTCACCCAGCTTCAGAGCACTGAACACATCAGGACGTCTCTTCTCATCATCTGGAGTGACAGACAGAGTCAGACAGGCAGTCAGACAGACAGAGTCAGACAGAGTCAGACAGACAGACAGAGTCAGACAGACAGACAGAGTCAGACAGACAGTCAGACAGCCAGAGTGTCAGACAGACAGAGTCAGACAGACAGAATCAGACAGACAGACAGACAGTCAGACAGAGTCAGACAGACACACCCACACAAGGGAGAGTTGTGCAGAGCTAAGTTGTGGCATCCCTCTCTCTCTTCACCTACCAGTTTGGGGTCGTACGGTGGTGATGGAGTCCAGATAGTTCTTCACCTCTTTCTGTTTCAGTTGCAGTGCCAGCTCAAATGCCGTCTTTGATAGGACATTGGTCTGGTCTGGGTCTGCCCCTCGCTCAACCAACTGCTGGGCCACGCTCACCTAAGGTAGAGTCCAGTCAAGCAAAAGAGGTAGGATGGGTCTCAGCAAGTGGGTCTCAGTCAAATAAATAACCTTATCCAACCAAGACAAACTACTAAATAAACTAAATCAACAAGCACCTTCCCGCTGAGCGTGGCTAGCATAAGTGCTCCCCAGCCCGTGGTCTTCTGGGAGAAGTTGACCTCCGACCCCCACTCCATCAGCAGACGGACCATTGGCTCCTGTCCCTGCAGCGAGGCCACCAGGAGCGCTGTGACGTCCATGAACTCTCGCCCCCCTCCCCCACCGATGCCCCCTTCAAGACCACATCCCTCGCTCGCCACAAACCCGTCATCACTGTTGAAAAGAAGAAGACAAAGAGGGGAGGGTGGGTTCAAATGAAATGCACGTCTAAACATTTATTTCCACGCTGGAACCCAGGTGTGATCTACCTGCAGCTGTTGTTGTTGTTGCCATTGGAGACATCATCGACCATGGCCAGGTGGTCATAGTCGTCAACATAGGCTCCACCCTCGAGGAGGAGCTTGGCCACGTGGGTGTGGCCTCCGCGGGCCGCCATGGACAGAACGCTGGCGCCGAGGCGGTTTCTGCCGTTGACCTCTGCACCGTTCTCTAACAGGATGTGGGCAACGCTCAGGTGACCAAACCTGGTAGAACAGGGAAAGAAACAGGAAGGTAAGTGTCCGAGGACAGGAAACACAGCCAGGCCAACTCTCCTGGAAACACTGGGCTGAGAGAAGGTTCTGTTTACCACTTTAGTACACTTTGGCACTGTGCTTTAGCAGTGTTTGTGTGTGCGTGTGTAATACATTTACAGCAGAAACATGCCTATTTGTAACATGTAAACATTGACATTGATGACATTAACCGGTGAAAAGGTAGACACACCTTGCAGCCTGCATAAGCGGGGTCCAGCCGTAGTTGTTCCGACTGTCTACCGAAGCCCCTTTCCTCAGAAGAAACCGAACCAGGTTCTCGTGTCCGCTCGCGGAGGCAAACTGAAGCGCTGTGTTGCTCTGTTCGTCGGTGCTATCCACGGGCACCAGGGAGATACCGCGGGTGACGTCCACAACGTTGCACTCGGATCCCACTTCTGACCGCAGCCTGCTCTGCCGCCCCGACTCCTTCGCTCCCGGTTCCAGAACCCCCCGGGCAGTCTCATAGTCTCCTTCATCGCAGGCACGGAATAGAAGCAAAGAGTTTGCAGGAACGCCAAAATTCATCTCAAGTAATTCTAATCTTTAACTATTTTGTCCGAAAACTTTTTCCCCTCTTTTCTCAGTCTATCGATGGCCGTGTTTGGAAATCATGACGCACGAAAGTGAGATAAATCTTAACTTTTCTCATCAAAGGGAATTATATGCCTGTCAAGCCTGCACTACCTAAATCGAGTTGAAAAAAAATCTACACAATTTGTAACTTTTGGTTGCTGAAGTAATCCATGTTCGCCCCGATGTCATCCAATCTTCAAACTGTCTGGGACAGACGATGTGAAGTTAGAAGTCGTCAATGACGTGCTGGAGAGTGGCCCTTGTATTCATAATCGAACGTACACTATTCTAACCAGGAAGTTGCGTCTAAAATACGAGACCGAACCGGACGTTGAAGTTTCTAGAAAAGAAAGTGGAATCAACTGAACGACAAAATGGTAAAGTAGCAGAATATTATCTTCAGTAATAAAAAATAACATTCAAATATGTTTCTTTTTACGCAATGAAATGTCTATAGACATATTTTAGCGCGTGCTAGTAGATTACCTGGACGTTTAAGCGCTATTTGCCTTATTGTATGAATCTGATTAGTCACTCGAAACAAGCTAGCTAACGCTAGCTAGCAGGGTTTGGCTAGCTCCCGTGCATTGGGATGCTTAAATGCTAGTAGCATGGTCTAGTTGTCTATGGCTTTTTAGATTCTAATGATGTTAATTCTCAACAGAATACCAGAGGATTCCGTTCACAGCTAAAAGACAGTGTGCCAGTGACGGGCTTGTGCCCACAGGCCGGCGCGTACGGTGTGCAGGACACACTAAGGAGCGGGTGAGAGAGAAAAGCTTTTATTTATACTAGCTAGCTATTGAACGAATCGGTCTACATCTCTACCAAAAAAATTGTCCTATGTGTTTATATTGTAGTTGCTTAATAAGGTGAAAGTTGTGTTTCTGTAACACATTGTACGTCTGCGATATTACTGCCTGGAATAAGTCAAATATTAAAGTGCTTTACAAGAACCAAAGACAAAACATCACCATCTATTGTCAAACCTTAACATATGTTACTTTAACTGGTCCATCCCTGTTATTTTGGCCTCTCTCTTCTGCCACACAGGTTCAGCAGTGTGAAGAATGAACTACTTCCCAGCCATGTGTTGGAGCTGTCAGAGAAGAATGTGAGTGTTCCTCTCTCTTGTGTGGGATTAGGCCTTCTGGTACTGAGAGTGTTGTTGGTGATGATTGTGTTGTTATTTCCTGTGTAGTTCCAGCTGAACCAGGACAAGATGAACTTCTCAACCCTGCGAAACATCCAGGGTCTCCACGCTCCCCTCAAACTGCAGATGGAGTACAGGGCAGCCCGCCAGGTAAACACACACACCCACGTACACACATACACACACACTCACAATTATGAAGACATGTTCTATCATTAAGATTTTTCTATTAATTTCTCCACCTGTGTCTCTTTCCATGCTCATCCCCATTCCTCCACCTATCCCCATTCCTCCACCTATCCCCATTCCTCCACCTAACCCCACTCCTCTGTCATTGGGCCTCTCCAGATCCAGAGGCTTCCTTTCCTGCAGAGTTCTAACCTGGCGTTGGACACCCTCAGAGGCAACGATGAGAGCATCGGCTTTGAAGACATCCTCTGTGGTGAGGATCACACTCCTGTACACTTTACACACCTTTTCACACCATGCATCTCCTCTGTAGTGCAGTGTGTTCTTCCGTTGTATTGGGTTGGACAGTTTTGCAGGAGAAAGTTTAATTTAGAGGCTCTTTACGGGATACATTAACAGGATTAGAGAGACCTTTAGCGAGACCTTGAACTTTTTAAACCAAGTTGGGTGCTTCAGTACCACAATCCCCCCCCCCCCCCCACCCATCATCATCTGCTGTGAAACTAGCTTAGCCTGAACATTTACATGTATTCATTTAGCAGATGCCTTTAGCAGACGCTTTTTATTTATTTTGAACCTCCATGTTGTTATCTCTGCAGATCCCTCCCAGAGTGAGGTGATGGGGGAGCCTCACATGATGGTGGAGTACAAACTGGGATTTATGTGAGGGGGTTTTACCCAAACCTGCCCCCCACCCTCCTCCCTGGCCACCGGGCTCTGTCTGTATCCGCTTATCTCCATCCTACCTATTGTCAGTGATGCTGTCTGCTCGGATGGAGATTAGGATGGATATGGATCCCTTCAAGTCCTAGTGACAATACATTTTGTATGGTTGGATTTCTGTGTTTCTAATAAATACTGTTATAGCTCTGTCATGATGGGGCTGGTTTATATTTATCAAACAACGTTTTTGTCTCCAGAACAATTCACTTAATTGCTATCATTCAGCAGCCATGCCAAGTGGAGCTCTCTGACCTTATTATATACAAGAATACTGATGGACTGGATAACAGTTGTTGCAAGGTCCCACCTGAACTAAAATGATACAGGTTTGTAAAATCTAAGTTACGACATGTTACTTTAGTCTGACCGTAATAAGATCCAGTTGAATACAAAAGCTTTTGAACTGAAGCAAGTGTGCCACAGTTGAGAAGGAATAAACCATAGCATAGATTATTGTTTTCGGGAGCATGGTTGGAACGGATTATTACTGATCATCGCAGACACGAATATGGTGTTAAACGGACAAAAGGCTGGTCAAAGGCAGCAGTGGGAGAGGGGAGAGAAGAAACAAGGAATTCTGTAACTGACTGTAGCAATCAATTGTAATCGCCACTGCAATCGGACCAACCAGACATCCTCTGAATTGCACAACGGATTTAAATCCTGCAAAAGAAAGAAATAAGCGTTCTATGGTTATTTCTAACATTTGTACGGATAGCTAAATTAAATCAATAAATCTAAACATTTCAACAAACAGAATAATTTAGTTATACTTACATAACTTAAGCGACTACACAGGAGCTGAAAATACAAAAAGGACTAGACCGCTTGGCATGCTGGGAAATATTCAAACCAGTGCCCACTGATAATTACACATTCCTAGACAACTACGTTCAGACCAAGTGTTTTGAATATCCAATCTGAATCCAACATCATCTCTTCACTAGCTCAAGCATAAACTAAATTCAGACATGTTCATAATATATGCATAATGGTCGAGTTGGTAAAATGTACCTATTACCACGGTAGCCTACTTGCCCTTTTACCATAGTAGGCTATATTTTTTTAAATATATTTTACTACCATGTATTTGTCTGCAGCAATTTAATTGTATGTGCAAAAGTACTTGGTAATAAATCGGTTTCTGATTCTGATTCCACTGTACGTGTGTACAGAACCAGACCAATAGAGGGAGCCATTTCTCTATTTGTGTCTGTAGTTTACGATGTGACTCATGGTGTGGTCTTATTACAGCAATAAAACAAGCTGCTTTTGTATTGAGTAATATGACTTATAGGTTTCATTAGTGGTGTCATCCAGCACGGCGGATCTTATACCTGTATAGAAGCAAACCAAAGTTATCACATTCATGCACTGGGGAAGCTTTCTCTTTCTCTTCCATCTCTCTCTCTCTCTCTCTCTCTCTCTCTCTCTCTCTCTCTCTCTCTCTCTCTCTCTCCTCTCTCTCTCTCTCTCTCTCTCTCTCTCTCTCTCTCTCTCTCTCTCTCTCTCTCTCTCTCTCTCTCTCTGTCTTTGTCTTTGTCTCTCTCTCTCTTTGAGATGGGGGGGAGCACGATGGATCCTTTGATCTACTTCCCACTCCAGATTCGTTATGTAACTTAGCACGTTTATCTGTGTGTGTGTGCGAGAGAGAGAGAGAGAGAGAGAGAGAGAGAGAGAGAGAGAGAGAGAGAGAGAGAGAGAGAGGAGAGAGAGAGAGAGAGAGAGAGAGAAAGAGAGAAAGAGAGAAAGAGAGAGAGAGAGACGGGGTTCCAAACATTAACATGAAGATTTTATTTTTGGTCAGACCCTTATGTCAAATTTAGATCAAATTAATTTACAGTTTAAAGAGAATGTTCACGCCCTTCTCTCCTCCTCTCTCTCGCTCGGTTTCTCTCTCATCTAGGCACATCAGACATACGAGATTGGCTTGGTGCTGTCGCCCGCCGAATCAAACAGCTAGGCTGCTGAGCGCTGCTGTGTGTCACACAAACAGCCCGTTTCACCTCCGTGCAATTTTAATACAGCATCGACACAGGACGGGAAACAGTCCAGGCTATCTGTTTGTTCACGGGATGCAGTAAACTATCGTTTATACCAAACACAGGGTTATACATAAAGAAGTATTCGACATTCGAGGAACTGATTTATTCGCTGGATTCAATTTAGGAACGTTTTGGAAAAATGAACCCTCAGTGTGCGCGCTGTGGCAAAATTGTTTACCCGACGGAGAAAGTAAACTGCCTTGATAAGGTGAGATTGATATGCTTATTTAAATGTTATTCTGAATTGAAGGATAATCTTACGTTACAAAATGTGTACTTCCACCGTTTTGGTGTAAAACTTGAAGCTTGGCAACAGTTCTAAGCGGATAGTCAGATAAGTGCGCACCTTCTCCATAAAACGCATAAGCTTGGCTACTGTGTGTGTTTTGCAAGTGGAACATTTTCTCTTAAGGCAGGTTTCAGAAAACAATCGCACATCTCATGCCCCCAAAATATAATACAATTTTCTCTGATTGCAATTTCCATAAATTGGCTCTTATCAAGACTGTTAAGAATGATGCCTGTCTTTTTACATCAAGACCATGTCAAAGGCTCATTCCTATTACATAATAGTGCCAATACATAATTGATGCGTAGTGCTGTGTTGTTCGTTTACCGGCTGCGTTTTGGACGTAAATTGAGAGGTGTCGGTTTGCACAGGTTACTCCAGGCGCCCCACCGCTGGTCCATACAGAGTTGACTGCATCCGGCACGGACACGCGGGCGATAAACAGAGCATGACCTCCTCTCACCTTGAGGAGCTGTTAATGAAGTGTCCAGGCTCCCCCTGTGCATCTCTCAAAACCGAAGTTATGAAAGAGATACATATCTAAAGCTCCAATCCTTGATAACAATCCAGGCGTTCATTTTTTTTTCCAATGATGTAGGCTACCACCTACAACCTCTTGAACTGCAGTAAAATCCTTTACCCTGCCACCAAAGTTGTTGTTTAGTCTTAGTCACAGTAAGCTGCCAGCCTTTAACCAACTCTGACCACAGATAAGGTGAAGGTTTTGTGTGTTTTTGGTCCAGAACTGGCATAAAGGATGTTTCCACTGCGAGGTGTGCAAGATGACCCTCAACATGAAGAATTACAAAGGGTATGACAAGACGCCCTACTGCAACGCGTGAGTAAGGGGGGCAGGTAAACCTCTGGGGAAGGAGCATAGAAGTGCAAAGGAGGAAGGAGCGAAGAAGTGCATGTATGTGTGGTGTGTGTGTTAAAACTAGTCTATTTTCAGACCTCCAGCATTGAAACAGATGGATGCTAAACTGCTTGTCATTTTCATTTTTTTTCTTTTCTATGTTGAATACTTGTTATCTTAGCACACCACATTTGAAAGAAAGTCCACATTGTGAAAACTTCATCAAAGTCTTAGTGTGCCAGACTGGGGTGCTTGAAACAGAACATACTTTGTCCCTCCATCCCTCCATCCCCCTCCACTCCAACCCTTCGCGTTGACTTAAAGGAAGCTGAAGTTGGAATGACCTCTGACCCATTGCTGCTATAAAGCTGTTTCCTGTCTCAATGGAGCATCTGGGTGAACACAGAGAATCTTTGTTCATCCGCAACACACCTAGTTGACAACGCAGTACCTCTACTTTGCCTCATCATACACAAACACATACACACACACACACACATTTTAGATCCTATCTTGGAGCTCTGAGTTCGAAGTAGTCCTAACTTCAGAGGATAACAATTGCTTATAAGTCCCCTTCCCTCTTTCTTTCCCTCCCTCTCTCTCTCTCTGTCCTTTATCCATTCTTTATCCCCCATTCCTCGTGATAGGGTCCCTAGTAGGCCAGATGAAAGAGAAGAGAATGATGGAAGGATTAATGGAGGACAAAATGAGCATCGTGCCGCAATAATCCATACCTCTAAGGCTCTAACCCCCCTTCCCTCCCTCCCTCCCTCCCTCAATCCTTCCCTCCCTCCCCCTCCCTCTCTTTCCTTATATCTCATCCACATTACTGTGACATCACTAGAGAGAGACCAGCAGACCAGCAGACTCTCCTTTTCAAGCTGAGAAGCCACAGAGCAGACAAACTGTATCTGACTGTTTCTTTGTTTCACTGAAAGAAGGAGAGGGGGAGAAAGAACCAGAGGAAGAGGGAGGGAGAGAGAATGATGAGAAGGAGAAAAGAGAAGAGAGTGTAATTTGTCAGGCAGTTAGAAGATATGTGAGGGACTTATGAAACTCTTCAGTCTGTCTGATCTTCTCTGGGAATAAACTCAGAAAAGACGAGATGCCAGAACAGACAGACAGACAGATAGAAAGAGAGAAACATACAGTATATAGAGAGAAAATATATGTATATTCAGAAATGAAACACACACACACTTACCACCTGGCCTCGGGGTAGAGATGTGCAGCAGTTTTTTGTGTGCATGTGTTTGTGTGTGTGTGTTCGAATGTGTATTTGATCATGGGTATGTTTGTGTGTGTATATGTGTGTGTGTGTGCTGCAGCAGATATAACTGCGTTGGCGGGAACACACATCGGAGGACTGAGCCTCGAGCCGCCTCTGACCCTCTGCATAATCAACTATGTGTGTGTGTGTTAGATCAATACACAGGTCAGAAACTGTAAATGTTTTTCACCCTCACATTGATACACGCACACAATGTCACATATCTACACCAGGGACTGAGGGGCCACAGGAAGTCTCCTTTCTACAGGAAGTTGTGACATCCCAGAATAAGCCCAGACAACACAGCCAGGGAGTGTCAGCCTGCATCTAAAATGCCACAGTCCTACTACAGACAATGGCATCTAAATCTGTCCAGACTGGTCAACACACACTCTTCCCCCCCCCCACACACACACACAGTAAATGTACATCCATATTGTATATACCATAGAAACTATACACACACAGATATAACGTGGGAACCTTGACCCAAAATGACACTGTGTTCTGATCCTGTCTCCTAACCTCTCCAGCAGACTGGTACACTGTCATCTTACAGGCGGTGTGTGTGCTGATGAAAGGTGTTTTACAGGCGGTGTGTGTGCTGATGAAAGGTCTGTTACAGGCGGTGTGTGTGTGCGGATGAAAGGTCTGTTACAGGCAGTGTGTGTGTGCTGATGAAAGGTCTGTTACAGGCAGTGTGTGTGTGCGGATGAAAGGTCTGTTACAGGCGGTGTGTGTGTGCTGATGAAAGGTCTGTTACAGGCGGTGTGTGTGTGCGGATGAAAGGTCTGTTACAGGCGGTGTGTGTGTGCGGATGAAAGGTCTGTTACAGGCAGTGTGTGTGTGCTGATGAAAGGTCTGTTACAGGCAGTGTGTGTGTGCTGATGAAAGGTCTGTTACAGGCGGTGTGTGTGTGCGGATGAAAGGTCTGTTACAGGCGGTGTGTGTGTGCGGATGAAAGGTCTGTTACAGGCAGTGTGTGTGTGCTGATGAAAGGTCTGTTACAGGCAATGTCATGTCTAAGTGAAAGCCACTGAAGGTCAGGAGATCTTTCATGTCTTCTAAAGGCCAAGACTCTCTGTCCTCTCAGCTGAACAGAAAGGCACCTCATAAACACAACACGTTCATGACGATGACACGACACACGCATAAACCAAGATGGTGGTGAGTAACACCCCAGCGAAGCCCTAAGAACGAGACAGGGGCGTGTGGAGGGACAGGAAGCCTCTCAGGAGGTTAGTCACTTGTAGAACATGGTCCTGGTCAGAGGATAAACAGCTTCTTCTAACTCAGTTGGTGTTTTCTGTAGCAGCACCTAGTCAGCCAGCCAGCTAGTGTTTGTGTGCGTCTGTGTGTGTCTGTCAGGTGTGTGTTTGTGTGCGTCTGTGTGTGTCTGTCAGGTGTGTGTTTGTGTGCGTCTGTGTGTGTCTGTCAGGTGTGTGTTTGTGTGCGTCTGTGTGTGTCTGTCAGGTGTGTGTTTGTGTGCGTCTGTGTGTGTCTGTCAGGTGTGTGTTTGTGTGCGTCTGTGTGTGTCTGTCAGGTGTGTGTTTGTGTGCGTCTGTGTGTGTCTGTCAGGTGTGTGTTTGTGTGCGTCTGTGTGTGTCTGTCAGGTGTGTGTTTGTGTGCGTCTGTGTGTGTCTGTCAGGTGTGTGTTTGTGTGCGTCTGTGTGTGTCTGTCAGGTGTGTGTTTGTGTGCGTCTGTGTGTGTCTGTCAGGTGTGTGTTTGTGTGCGTCTGTGTGTGTCTGTCAGGTGTGTGTTTGTGTGCGTCTGTGTGTGTCTGTCAGGTGTGTGTTTGTGTGCGTCTGTGTGTGTCTGTCAGGTGTGTGTTTGTGTGTGTCTGAATGTGTCTGTCAGGTGTGTGTTTGTGTGTGTCTGAGTGTGTTTGTGTGTGTGACATCCCACAGTGCTGTTCTTTGTTTCTGGGGATTGGGTTGCAACGCTGAAACAAAGTGTGCAGGGTTGCCAGTGGCGACCGGTGGCTGAAGTGTAACACTAGTCCTCAGAGGAAGGGGCGCGGGGGGGGGAGGGTTAGTGAAACTATGGACAGGACTCTACACACACACAAATACACACACTCACACCTACACACATAAACTTTGCACAGGGATTTAGGCAAGGTGTGTGTGTGTGCAGAGTTGACTTAATGCCTCCGTTTGTGAGGTCAACTGTGATCAACTGGTCAAGGTCTGAGGATCGTTCAGTGTACTTGTGTGTGTGGACATAGTTTAGCAAAAAGAAATGACATGCACAAGGCCAGCCAGCATCATTACTTGATGTGAGCTGTGAGATAGAACTGGAGGAATAGAGATGGAGGGATAAAGAGATGGAGAGAAATAGTGGGAGGGATGGAGATCTCCAGGCTGTTTTAGTGGAGTGGTCAAACTGTGCTGCAGAATATGCTCTCACCACCAACTCAGCAGCAATGAATCACTGTGTGTGTGTGTGTGTGTGTGTATGTGTGTGTGTGTGTGTGTGTGGGGGGGGGTTAGCACTCTACTGAAAAAACTCTCTACTGTTTTATGGCCTAAAGAGACCAATTTGGTTGGAATATGGGGGCAACTACACACAGACACGCACACAGACACACACACACCTACACACCCTCCTACACTAGTTAACTGTTATTCTGTGTTGTGTATGCTGTTTACAATGGTGTCAGAGGGATGGAATCTCTACCAGAGCCTCGATGATGATGATGATGATGAGGGAAACCTGTCTGGATCTCTTGCTAGTTCTGTGTTCCCTCTGTACTTAACTTGTGTTCTATGATGACATCACTCATGTTCTGGGGTTGGTCCATCCATCTCCCTGGTAACCACTCAGAGTTTCATGGTTGCTCTTTCAGTCTGGTTCTATTGTTCTATGGAGTGTGTGTGTGTCTGACGTAAAACTGAACTTCCTCTAGGTTTTATTTTAGACATTTCAATAGCTCATTGTTTTGGTAAAGTCGTAGATACGGTCTTTGACTTGTGGCGTCACTCTGTCTTGGAGGATGTGCATGCAGACACACGAATACACCACACAAATGTTCACACAGGGTCTCTCATATTCCCTCTCCCTTTTCTCTCTCTCCCTCTCTCTCTCTCTCTCTCTCTCTCTCTCTCTCTCTCTCTCTCTCTCTCTCTCTCTCTCTCTCTCTCTCTCTCCAGACACTACCCCAAGACGTCATTCACCATCGTGGCTGACACCCCAGAGAACCTAAGACTCAAACACCAGAGTGAACTCCAGAGCCAGGTCAGTCACACACACACATGCATGCATGCACACATACGTTATACACACCCAGCATTTGCCATCGGACCATTGGCACTACCCACTCCTACGGAACTGCATGCAGAAAGTAAAGGTACGCACACACACACACACTGCGATGCTCGGTCATGTCCAAGAGTGGATGTACACACACAGATTTCTGACAAGCACAAAATCCTCCGACAGGCGATTAGGCAAAAGGGGACTGCATTACCCTAGAGTGGAGCCTGTCAACTCTGTTTTGATGATGTCTTTATTTGATGATGTGTCATGTATAAGATGAATATCCTGTTCTGGTCTCTGATTAGTCCTTAACCTCTCTAGGCTAGACTAGTCACTGCTGCTGTCTCTGTGTGTGTGTGTGTGTGTGTGTGTGTGTGTGTGTGTGTGTGTGTGTGTGTGTGTGTGTGTGTGACAGCATGGTCCCCTTCTGGATGCCACTGAGTGGACATCTGCTCTCCTCATCCTCTACATAGCCTACTACTTTTTATCACATGCACACAGACACACTTACACAAATAAAAGCTAATTGTACAAAGCACCATACAGAAAAGCCAGACCACTCTTAATAAAAAGCTGTAAGTAGGTCCCCACCACGGTCATGGATAGCAGTATCATAACGTCCAGGCCTCAGAACAGCATGTTGAACCTGTCCTTCCTGACTGCTCCGCACGCTCCCCGAACACACACTGACATGCTGCCCCACACGCTGCCAATTACACACACACACACACACACACAGAGGGGTTCTCTGGCCGTCTGGTCACACAGAGTGTGTGTGTCCGCCTGTATGTGTGTGTGTTATTGCTTTCCCAGTCCTCGGTCACAGAGGTAAAGGTCAGTTATATTACAAAGTTGTCATTTAGAGACTGTAGATTTACTACAGTCATCTAGAGATGACCTCTCTCTCCGCTCTCCTCTCTCTCGCTTCTGTCTCTCTTCTCTCTCTCCCCCTCTCTTTAAAGCTTACATAACATCGACCAATTTCAGAAAATATTCACCCACTGACTGAACACTGTGACGGTTACAGGTAGACCATTTACCTTCCTGACCTCCAGACAGGTAGACTGGGGTAGGAGTCTAGGGCAGGTGCAATCCTCATTGCTAGAATTCACATCGGAGGCAATATTCAGCGATGTCTTTGAGGATAACATTCTGGGACATTTTGTTGTGCCAGAAAAGGTTTGGAGGGAAAAGTGAACTTATTAATACAACAATGCTCCCAGTGGGGAATCAGGAATCGTCCCTTTGAACCGTTAAATGAGTGTCTTATTATAGAGATAATGATCAGCTTAGTAGAGATAAGGCTTTGTTACCAGGGACAGCACCCCAAGGTTCTAGAATTCTAGGCAGAACATGGAACTCATCGTGTCTCTCAGGATGGTTCTAGAATGCCTAGTTGCTGCTGCCTCTGCTGTAGTAAATGTTGATATCTGAGTAGGTGGAGGGACAGAGCTAGGGTGAACTCAGTGGGCTGTCGGCAGCTAGGAGTAATCTCTCTCTTTCCCTTTCTGTCTTTCTCTCTCTCTCTCTCTCTCTCTCTCTCTCTCTCTCTCTCTCTCTCTCTCTCTCTCTCTCTCTCTCTCTCTCTCTCTCTCTCTCTCTCTCTATCTCTCTCTCTCTCCATCCCTCTCTTAGGTGAAGTACAAGCGTGACTTTGAAGAGAGTAAGGGGCGGGGCTTCAGTATTGTGTCTGACACACCCGAGCTCCAGAGACTCAGACGCACACAGGAACAGATCAGTAATGTAAGCCATGACATCATTTCCTGCCACACTGTGACCTCACTCACTCTTCCACACTGGGGTCGAGGTCTTTTCATCCTTCCTGTTTCCTGTGTTACCTCATTTGACCCTTGACCTGTTGGCTGTGTGTATGTGTAATGTGTCAGGGTGGTCAATGGCAGAGAGTCTGTAAGTCCTGTTATGTAACGGCGAGTTTGTTTGTTTTTTAGACAGGAGTGTGTGTTCCTGAGAACAAGATGTCGGAGAGAATGTGTTTGAGACAGAAAGGGGAAGTGTGTGTGTATGTGTGTGCCCAAGAGAGAATGTGGAAGTGAGCGTATTGTTGAACAAAAGAAGGGGTAGGTGTTATTGTGTCTATGTGTGCGGGTGTGTGTGTCTGTGTGTGTGCGTGCGTGTGTGTGTGTGAGAGAGAGACACTGTGTGTGTGTGTGGGGGGGGCTGCTGTCAATTGGAGCATGAAAGCGGAGTGTGAATCATTGGGTGTAGTTTGGTCACTGAGCAGAATCACACACACACACACATGTACAAGGTCATTTCACACAGAAGCTGAGAAAAAACGTACATATCGTCCAACTATGTTTCCTCGTTCTTAAAACCAAAACAACATTTTAGACACACACATTCACACACTCTCACACACAAAAACACAGACACACACAATATCGGTCCATTTCGAAGTAGCTGGAACCTGATAGGAGAGCGTCACTGTCTGACCCAGCATCCAGCCAATCAAGAAAGCACAGTGACATCATGGACCTCCACTGGCCTATCAGGTGAGATATCACCTTAAGTTATTTTGTGTTTATACAGAGTGCATAGTTTAGACTCACAATCTTAATGAGGTAGGTATTTAGTAGTGATTGTGTGCAGTTTTGTTTAAAAAAACATAAGACACAAGACAGGAGAGGCAGAAGGAGGACGTGTTGTTTCATCCCCTTTACTTCTGTGGTTCTGTACAGATTCTGTCTGGAGACCTATTAGCTGACTGTACAGTATGTCCTGGTAATCTCTCTCCCTCCTGCTTTAACGAACACACACACACATACACACACTCACACAAGTCACAAGTGAATGGAGGGAAGACATCTGTTTATAGGGGTGTGGTTGTCCCAAAATATACCCTGTACACACTGTCTCATAAACACACACATACACACACACAGTCTTGATGTGGTTTCCCTGTCTGTGTATCTCCAGTTTCAGTGTGCTGTGGCCACACCCCTCCACGCCCACCTCTCTTACCCTGTCATCATACCCCGCACAACACGCAAGCAACACGCAAACAACACGTGTGGCGTTATTCATCAACTACAACACATAGAACATACGACATAAACAGTATGTTTACTGAGGCAGTGATAGTTATCTTCTATAAAGATACAGATTTGAGTTTTATAGTTGAAGCCCCAATTGTTGTTGTTGTTTTGGCCGACCATCTGTTATTCACAGCATAGTTTCCTTTGATCTCTTGCTTTAGAAACTTCTCCCGTTGATAGTCCTGTTAGCTTGATTGAACCTGCAGACCATCTGGCTCCTGCCTGCCAGCTAGCATCTGAGACCACACTAACACTAAAACTGACCTAACTGTCTGTTGTAGCTCTCTCTGCTGGAGAGCAGCCAATCGTCTGAGGTGATGGATGGTGAACTGCTTGTATCAGCCCTCTCCATTGGCTGGCGGTGTCCAGGCTGGGACCATAACTCTGAGAGGCAAGATGTTCAGGTCACTGCACAAGCTGAATGGATAATAATCTGTCTGTCTGCCTGACTATTTCTCTGTCTGTTTGTGTCTGTCTGTCTGTAACTGCTGCTTTGACCCTTACTGGGACTGAGGTAGTGAGGCACTTATAGTCACCACTGCAGATCAGGAATACGAAATTCCTTCCAACACCTTTCTGAGTCATCCTCTTCACCCACATACCCCTTCACACTTCTCTGTCCCCTCATCCCCCCATACCCCTCTCTGGCCCTCTGATTCACCCTCCAGGCATGGCAGTCGATAAGAGCACAAGTGGAGGTCTAAATCTGGAGCCAGGAGAGATAAGGGGTACCCAGACACACAATACCCAGAAAGGAAAATTCCAGTCCTGTACAGAGACACCACTGGGACTGGGAATCTGGGCTGGAGGTTACCTAGATCCCACCTAAACGCGACTTGCTCTCTGATCTGCCTGGTGGTTCCTTAGTGATTTTATACCCAGCAAGGAAAGCTCCTGTCCAGGGGAGAAAGACTTGGATCTTCCCCCCCTCCCTCTTCCAGCCTTCTACCCAAGAAACAGAAGAGGGACCACCACGAGGAGCAGGGAGGTCATGGAGACCATAGAGATACAGACACAAGGGGATGAAGTGGAGGTAAAAGTGGGGAAGGAGGAGAACGAGAAAGAAGTGAAGGATCTGAAAGACGAGGAAGAGAAGGGGGTAAAAGAGGAGGAGGAGAAGGGGGTAAAAGAGGAGGAGGAGAAGGAAGTGAAGGAGGACGTGAAGATTTCCTTCTCTGGAGGCACCAGTTTGGAGGTCACGGAGGTTGTGAAGGTTAAGGACATGATGAAGGCATCTGAGGAGGAGGAAGAGACTGAGGTAGAGACTGAGGAAGAGGAGGAGGAGGAGGAAGAAGAGACTGAGAAGAAGGAGGAAGTCAAGACCAAGACATCAAGAAAAATAAAGAAGGTGAGAATGTTTTCCAGATTTTTTCAGATATGCTCAGTAATCATCTATTTTAGGCTTTTAGTTAGATAGTTTGGTGTTTGGTTATCACAGTATGTTGTTGCCTACATCCTTCTCTGTGGATTCACTGTTCAGTTACAGTATGTTGACCTCAGCCCACTGAGGCCTGTTGGAACTCCTGACCTTGGCAGTTGTCACCAAGGTAACAAGCAGCCCACACACGGCTCTGGGCTGGTCTGAATCCTCTAAGAGGATTATAAATATACAAATGACAGAAATTAGCTTTAATTTGGCTAAATCTGGCCAGTGGAAAGTAATGAGGATCATATATGTGTGTTTTAACTTGATTAATAAAATGTTTTTGATGTGCATTTGATTTGCTTCCCTTGACAGTGCTTTGGTAAACCTGTCTTACCGGATCCCACCTTCAACCGGAGGTGCAGTCTGCTGGTCAGTGATGTAAGTATGATTGTTATCAAGGTTAATTGTACTTTTAAAGTTTCTGTTGAAGGAAACTGGGCAGCCATTTTGGATCTTGGCTGCTTCTCATTAATCCCCAACATCCTCTAATCATGAGGCGTAGCAAAGTAGGACAGACAGGCTGGTGAAAAAGCAGTTTGGATTTGGCTCTGGCACTCTCTTCTTTTTCCCCCCACTCTCTCTCTCTCTTTTATATCTCTGTCTCTCTCACCTTTTCTCACTCTTTCTCTGCCTCTCCCTCACCCACATAACAATAAGCCAACTAGTGGAGAAGATGAATGAACATAACTGTGTATTCATGTGTGAAGTGGACGTTTCCTGCCAGAGATGAGCAATACAGGACAGTCATAAATATCAACTCAATCACAACATGAGACAAAGCTCTCTCTACGTTTTCACGCACATTTTGGAGAAAGGAAAGGGTGTAGTTGAAACGTTGTTGCAAATCATAAAGGGCTAAGCCTTTTTCGCAAAACACTGCTACATTAGTTCAGGGTCTTTCTGTTTCTAGCTGAAGTGGGAGTTTTTTGGCTTTCACTTGCAATAGCTCACACTCTGACTCATAACATACTGTCTTCTATCTCATCTTATCATCTCCTTACTTGTCGCACAACATACTCTCGTCTCCTTCCATATTCTTTTGTCTCCTCTCTCCACCTCTCTTCCTCTCCGCCAGGTCATAGTTTGACTGCACAGTTTATATGAAGGGTTGATAATAACATGAGTCTCTTCTAACATCGGACTGTAAAACTGACGTGGTGTCCTCATGTGGAATGCCTTGATAAGAGTCTAGCTACGTAAGTCCCTGGATACTGTCGCCTCACACAACAGTGCTTCAGTCTGCCTGTTCTTCAGTCTTCACCGACACCATACATTTGTAATGAGTCTGCAGAAGAAAATGTGCCTGTATGGCAATCACTAAATGACTCCGATTACCTAAATAAGAGGTGCCAATCTTATCTGATCTCAGGTGTCAATCACCAGGACATGAGGCCTTTGTCAGCACTGAAGACCAAGACACTGATGTCACTCGCAAAGACTACGCTTATAACATTTCTCCTTTTCTTCTTCCCTCTATCTCTCCTCTGCATCTTCATCCCCTTTCTCTGTCTCCCTTCCTTTCTATTCCTTTCCCTCCCTTCTCCACCCCCCTCCAGGTGAAATATAAGGAGGACTTTGAGAAGCTGAAGGGCCAGAGTATGTTTGTACCTGACGCAGCACTCCAACACTCCAATTACATCTCAGAGGTGACACCCAAACACACTCACTCTCTTTTTTCTAAGTCACACATAATTCCTGTCATGCACACACACACACACACACACACAACTGGATTTTAGGGTGTTGAGCTGTGTAGATGCTCAGCCTTGTCTTGACACTTGTCTAATTCATGTCTGAAAGGTATTGTTTTGAACTGTTGATTCTCATTGGACCGCAGACACACAGCCTTGGTGCATTCCACCTCTGTCAACACACACACGCTGTCAGAAGTTCACCCCCTCTGAACTGAGGACTAACGAGAGTGCTGATTTGCCTGAATGTCGGGTGTGATGTGAGTCCCTGGGTCCTAAACAACCCCTTTTTCTCTGTAATGTACCTCTCCTCTCTGTTTCAGGCCAAGTACAAAGAGGAGAGTCTGAAGGAGGCATCTGACTCTCTGTACCACCTGTTACCAGAGACCCTGGAGACCCAGCACGCTAGAGAGGCCTCCGATCTACAGAGTGAGGTACACAGATTATAATCCCACCCAGAGAAAACAAATGATGCAGATTGTAAATGAGAGATTATAATTTTTACGTTTCAGATGCTACCATTATACCAAATAGGATATGTTCTTGGCATACATTTGACTGACCTTCTTGTTGTGTTACCCAGAGCAAGTACAAGGAGCAAGGCAGAAAGAGTCGATCCCAGAGTATCTACTCCCTGCTCCCAGAGACCACTGAGACCCAGTTTGCCAAGGCTGCGTCTGAGCTGCAGAGTGAGGTGAGGTCTTCTCTTCTCCTTTATCATTTCTCCTCTCCTCTAATCTCTCCTCTTCTCCTGTCCTCTTCTCCTCTCCTCTTCTCCTCTCCTCTCCTCTCCTCTTCTCCTCTCCTCTTCTCCTCTCCTCTCCTCTTCTCCTGTCCTCTTCTCCTGTCCTCTCCTCTTCTCCTGTCCTCTTCTCCTGTCCTCTTCTCCTCTCCTCTCCTCTCCTCTCCTCTCCTCTTCTCCTCTCCTCTTCTCCTCTCCTCTTCTCCTCTCCTGTCCTTTTCTCCTCTCATCTTCTCCTGTCCTCTTCTCCTGTCCTCTTCTCCTGTCCTCCTCTTCTCCTGTCCTCTTCTCCTGTCCTCTTCTCTCCTCCATGGTTGTAGATTAACATGCTCTGTCTCGTTCCTCTCCTCTAGAACAAGTACAAGGAGGAGAGCAGGAAGGAGATGAGCACCAACTTGTACTCTTTACTCCCCGAGACCAGGGAGATGCAACACTCCCAGACTGTGCTGGAGTTCCAGAGTGAGGTATTACTTCCTGATCATCCTCACCATCATCATCCTCATCATCACTATCATCAATTAGAACTAACACTGAAAGAGACTCTACAAGGTGAGTTTTTTTAATAATCTATGTTTCAGACTAAGTACAAAGAAGCAGGGAAGAAGGCAGCCTCCACCTCTTTGTACCAACTGTTACCAGAGACCATGGAGACCCAACATGCTAAAGAGGCCTCCCAGCTGCAGAGTGAGGTACACAAGTCACCTCCAGAGTACTCAAGTCTCAAATTAGAGATGAGAACATATCACAGAAACATATATAGCATTTGAACCTGTTATACTTAATATTAACTAGTAGTGTTTCTATCTCCCTCTTTCTCTCTCTGACTTGCTCTTCACCTCTCTCCCTCTCCTCTCTTCTTCTTCCAGATCAAGTATAAGGAGGTGAGCAGAGCAGCTCCAGGTTCTCTGTTTTCCCAGTTGCCAGATACTCCCGACATGCAGTTTGCCAGGGAGATGACAGAGATGATCAGCGAGGTACAGTTAAGCACCCCACTTGCATTGCCCACCAGATTCCAGATGATAACAAGTACATTTCAGATGTATCCATTAGACCAACAGGACATGGTCGACAGGACATGGTGTCAGGAATATTAATCTATCAAGCACATGGTCAGTCAACATTCGACTGACCTTTAGTGTTGTGTTACCCAGAGCAAGTACAAGGAGCAAGGCAGAAAGAGTCAATCCCA
>NC_061067.1:3932377-3966788 GCF_021917145.1 Hypomesus transpacificus
TTTTAGAGAACCCTTAACAGATCCAAGATCGTGATCAATGTTTATGCATTTCCTCCGGGATCAACAAAGTCATCTGAATTGAATCACAAGGAATCAGTTATCTGTTGTTGTTGATGATGTTGATGTTGTTGTTGTTGACTCCAGGTGAAGTATAAGAACAATCAGAGACATAAGGTCGAGCCATCAGCTGACCTGCCCAACCTGCTGCACCTGGAGCACACCCTCCACGCCAGCAAGCTGCAGAGCAACGTACGCTCAAACCATCATCCAGTGATCCATCAGCTGGTTGACTGATTGGTTAATTGGTTGGTTGATTGGTTAAGTGATTGGTTGATTGCTGCTGCAGGTGGAGTACAGGAAGAAGTATGAGCAGGCTAAGGGACATTACCATGCAGCTCTGGACACTGCTGAACAGCTCCACCACAGGGAGAACGCCGTACTGCACAGCCAGGTAGAGCAACACCTTCATGCACACACACCAAATAAACACAAATATAAGCACATACACACATACGTTCACACACTCCAGCAGTCTACTGTAGCTTTATTGTTTGTGTGTTTGTTGTAGGTTAAGTACCGGGAGGAGTATGAGAAGAACAAGGGTCGTTCTCAGATGGAGTTTGGAGACACGCAGACCTACAAAGTCTCCAAGGAGGCCCAGAAGATGCAGAGCGAGGTGAGATCACACACACTCATACACACACATATACACATACACACACGCACACAGTGTTCTTAATGCCTTTGATTCTCAGAGGGAGTACAGGAAGGACTATGAGGAGCAGGTAAAGGGGAGGGCCCAGCTGGAGGTGGAGCTAACACCTGGATACCTGACAGCACGCCACGCCACAGCCCTGATCAGCGAGGTCACGCACACACACTTACGGACTGACACACTCACAAACATATCATTATGTACACATTCAAACTCAAAACAGTTTCCCTTCATGATGACTAGGGTCTGGATGTCTAATCCCACTAATCCCACTCTCCCTGCTGTCTTTGGCCAATAGAAGGAGTACAGGAAGGACATGGAACAGGAAGTGAAGGGGCGGGGCTTGGGTCTGGAGGAGTATCCTGATTTGCTACGAGCCAAAAACGCCAGTCAGATACTGAACGAGGTACTGATGTCATAGTCTCTTCTTCTGTTTCGTTCTCTCTCCCAATCTCTTACACACACACACACACTCATTCCATCCTTCTGTAACAGTGAGTTAGAAGTGTGTGTTCTTTGTGTCTCAAACAGAAGGAGTACCGTAAGGACCTGGGGACGGAGATCCTGGGGAAAGGCATGGAGCTCAACTCTGACATCCTGGAGATACAGAGAGCCAAGAGGGCCTCCGAGATCACCAGCCAGGTGGGAACACACACACCCACACTTAGTCATTTAGCAGACGCTCTTATCCAGAGCGACTTACAGTAAATACAGGGACATTCCCCAGAGGCAAGTAGGGTAAAGTGCCTTGCCCAAGGACACTACGTCATTTGGCTCAGCTGGGAATCGAACTGGCGACGTTCAGATTACTAGCCGATTCCCCACCGCTCAGCCACCTGACTCACACAAGCACACTATCACAAATACAAATCCTCACAACACTGTGTGTGTGTGTGTGTGTGTGTTTGTGTCTTGCAGGCATCTTATAAGCAGTCTGCCAAGCTGAGAGAGAGCTCGTTTGGAACCGTGACAGACACTCCCGAGCTCCTGCACGCTGCCTACCTGAAGGATGTGTACAGTCAGGTACTGGAGAGAGGGGGAGAGGAAGAGAGAAATGGAGGGGTGGAGATAGAGGGGGATGCAAGGAGAGCTTTACAGTATACGTGTGTGTTTGTCTTGTAGAAGAAGTACAAGGATGAAGCAGAGAGGATGAAGGGCTCCTTCGCCCAGGTGTACGACACCCCTGAGATGGAACGAGTCAGAACCAACCAGAGGAACATCAGCTCAGTGAGTGTTAACACACACACACACACTTACTGTGCACAGGCACTTTCAATACCATTTCAAGTTACATGGCAGAATTCAAAATACATCAGGCATTCTCATTTCACAGCATAAATTCTGATTTCATGCCTCCAAACTTGTAATGACACACCACTCAGCATGATCAAAACCAGCATGTTTTTATTACGTAACACTATCTACCAAGCTCTCACACAATATTTACATCCTGATTTACCTACTAATTTCAGTCTGGGGATTTTGAAATTACCACACTATCTCACTCTTCCTCCCTGACTCTCTCTCTCCCTCTTTCTTTCTCCTGTGTCCTGTCTCCTTATCTCCTGTTTCCTTTCTCCTTCCCTCCTGCAGATGTATTATACCTGGGACTCCAAAGTGATGAAAGGTCTGATGTCATCCGTGAGCGATACCCCAGAGATCGTCCTGGCCAGGGAGAGCACCAAGAAGATCAGCAACGTGAGGGCCTCTTCATCTCCCTCAATCCTGTCTTCATCTTCCTCTTCCTCCTCCTCCTCCTCCTCATTATCATTATAACCTCCAAGTGTCATCAGATATCACCTACCATCCTCACCTTTCCTCTCACCCTCCAGCTCACCCGGTACCGGGACAGTTCTCTCACCTGCTGTGGTGTGTGTGACCCCCCAGGTCCAGTACAGGGAGGGGGTGGGCAGTGGAACCGCTGTCATGGATACACCCGAGATGGAGAGGGTCCGCAGGAACCAGGAGAACATCAGCTCTGTGAGCCGCACACAACCACACACACACACAACCACACACACACAACCACACACACACACAACCACACAACCACACACAACCACACACACACAACCATACACACACACAACCACACACACACAACCACACGCACACAACCACACACACACAACCACACGCACACAACCACACACACAACCACACACACATGCAACCAAGGACACACACAATTAAACAGATTCACACCCACTTACACAACCACACCGATATGCTACCACACACACTCTGTCATGATTTGTTTTGATGAATGACTGAACAAATTATTGAATTAATGGTTGAATGTGGCAACGAACTGTGTTACACATTACCATGAAGGCAGAGCAGACTACAAATACACACTCTACTGAACATGACCATGACATCACACTAAAACCATCTCTCACCCTCCCCAAACACACAAAAGTGTGTGTGTGTGTGTGTGTGTGAACACCAGATCATTAGTGAGCCACTGAACAATCCTCTATTGATAGGCCAGGCAAACAGGAGGGCCAGGGGGAACCAACCAACCAGCTCAGGATCCCTGGCGCCATGGTGACCAGACCATGCTGCCGTTGCAGCTTAGCTGCCAATCACTAATGAGCACACTAGTAGTGTGTGTGGGTGGAGAAGGGGGTTTCATGGCTGTCTGAACAACTTTAGCAGGAAAGACTAAAAGTCTTGATTCGCTACTTTCTTTCATCACTATGTTTGTCCATCCCTTCCTTCATGTCCATCCATCCCTCCCTCCAGGTGAAGTATAAGAAGCCTGTTGGCCAGGCCACCAGTATGGGTGTGACTCCAGAGCTGGAGAGAGTCAGGCAGAACCAGGACAACATCAGCTCGGCAAGTCAACACCACTACGCATGCTCATGTCTCTACACATTTAGAGACAAATATATTTTATGTATGAATATAAATCTATATAGTATATATAGAGACACATGCCATCAACACATATTATCATTCAGTACCTGCCTCAATAGAAATGTTTGTGTGTGTGTGTTTGTGTGTGTGTGTGTGTGTGGTGTGTCATTCCAGGTGAAGTACCAGCGTGGGTTGCAGGAGATGCGAGGGAGGAGCTGTATGGAGCTGGACACACCTGAATTAAGGCGTGTCAGGAAGTCCCAGAACAGCATCTCCATGGTAGCGATGCAGTTACCATGGCAGCGTTTCTGACTGTGGGCGGAGCTAACACGACTGAGGAGCACAGAGGGTGGTTGGATGCTGCACTGGTATTAACACATAATTATGTGTGTGTGTGTGTTGTAACTAATAAAGGACTTTTTTCACTTGTTCCTGTGTGGAGTTTCATTTGCTCGTTGACCAAATGCACCCTTAAAAATGGTTGTGTGTGTGGGCAAGGGGTGTGTGTGTGTTACAGGATGATGTACACAGTCTGTGTGTTAGTATTTGACTATAACTCTTCAACAATGTGTGCGTTGCATGTTCTAGTATCACTGTTATCTGTCTAATTCTTGCTCTGTTTTCCCTCCAGTTGTTATTGGAGTTGAGCAGTATTGACTGTGTGTGTGTGTGTCCTGTCCTGCCCCAGGCCAAGTACCATGAGGACTTTGAGCGTGAGAGGGGGCGTGGCTACACACCAGTGATGGAGGACGTGGGCATGGATAGGTTGCAACGGTCCAATCACATGATGATGGAGGCGGGGTATAAGGGGGTCCACCCCCAGGTGGTGGAGATGGACAGGCGACCTGGCATCATTGTAGGTAAGGAGCAACCAGGGTTCGAATTACGGGGGGGTTTGGGGGGTTTGACCCCCCTAATTAAGACTTGGACCCCCCCAAAAGAGGTAAAAACAACAGGTCTGGGGGGCCGATGCATTTATATATCGTTCTTACCTGTAATCGTAAATATTACTTTACGCCCTGGAGAAAAAGTTGACCCCCCCGATTGTCATTGTACAATTCGCACTCTGGGAGCAACAGTTAAAGTTCATGAGGTCATCATAGGATCGTTGCAGTCAGAGGTCCAATGAGGTTTAGTGCTGGTCAACACAAGATGTAGACCCCGACTCTCATTATATGTTTTACCTTTTGAGTACCAGCTTGGACTTCCTGTTTATCGGGTCACAAAGAGGCTTTTGTGCCACAAAGACCAATCATGCCTCTCTTCGTTTGTTTTTCCTTCCTGTCTCTTCTGTGTGAATTACCTTTGACCCTGTATAACCTCTCCATCTCTGGGGTCAAAGACATGAAGGTGTGGAGGACTGACCCTGGTTCCATCTTTGACTTTGACCCTGTGGAAGATAACATACAGTCTAAAAGCCTGAGGAGAATGTCTGGTATTTCTCTCCATACAACATCCTCTCCTCACTCCTCTCCTTTTCTCCCCTTTCCGCTCCACTCCTCTCTCCTTTCCTTCTCTTCTCATATCTATTCCCCATTCCCCTCCCCATTTATCCGCTTTTCATTTATAGTTTGTTCATTCTCTGTCTCTCATGCCAACCATTAGTCATGTACATTTTTCTAATCCCTGTCTTTTCCTGACTGTGTCCCTCCTTCCCTTCTCCCCCTTTTCACTTCTTCCTCTAATCTTGCCTGTCTGTTCGCCTCCCTCCATCCTGCGCTGCCTCTCTCGGTCCGTGTGTGTCTGCTGCCCCCTGGTGGTGGTGCTGTGTTAGAGCGGGCCAGCCGTCTGAGCAGGCAGGTCTCCCAGCAGTCCCTCCAGTCCCAGCCTGCCTCTCTGAGCTCTCTGGCCTCTGAGCCCTGGGACCACAGCCTGTCTGTCTGCAGCGGCACTTCCACCCCAGGTCTGCCAGGGTGTCTTTGTGTGTGTATTGTGGAGGGCGGTGTTGTTAAAGAGATCCTGTGCACATTGTAGTTTTAAATCTAAACTCTCACAGTTCTCTTTCTAACACACAGGAAACAGGATGTATTTCTCACCTTTTCCCCACTCATGTGACTGGTAACATCTTAACTTCACCTCTTACAGACAGTCTGGACAAGCAAGAGAAAGCTAAATCTTCTGATTGGCTAAGCACTGAGCACCAAACCCTGCCTTGCAACACAGTCCTCCATGTATGCTACATTATGTACACTGATCAATGTACAAATGTTTGTGTATCACCACCCTTCAGCTCCTGTTCTTCCTGGGGCATACCATCAGAGTGTTCCACAGCAGCAGCAGGGATATGGTTACATGCACCAGACCAGCATGTCCTCAGTGAGGTCCATCCAGTCCCCCCCACACTCCACCACCATGGTATGTTCTGACAACACTCCCTCCTCCTCAACTTCATCTTATTGATTTATTGAACTGACAATATCATTTAAAATCTTGGACTGACATTGCGTTCCATGTGGTTGCCATGGTGTCTGTGTAGAGAGTGTACCGGGCGCTGTATGATTACGCTGCCCAGGACCATGACGAGGTGTCGTTCCGTGACGGTGACATCATCGTCAACGCCCAGTCAATCGACGAGGGTTGGATGTACGGGACGGTGCAGAGAACGGGGAAGTCTGGCATGCTGCCGGCCAACTACGTGGAGGGATTCAACTAGACTCGGGACTGGACCTGGGACTGGACCCGGGACTGGACCTGGGACTGGACCCGGGACTGGACCTGGGACTGGATCCGGGACTGGATCCGGGACTGGACCTGACTCAGTCCGGGGGGGGCTTCCTCTCCTCTACCTCTGTCTTCTCTCTTCTTCTTGCCATCTGTCTTTTCTTTCTCCTCTTTTATTCCTAATATTCAGCTATCTGTTCAGCTAGACATCAACACTAACCCCTCTGCTTGTTAAAGGAGGAGAAGCAAAAAACGATTTCTTACTGTCCAATCCAATCCTGACTAGCATACAGACAGGTCACACAACATGCAGACTGACACAGACATAGATACAGACAAAAATATGATATTGTTCTTTGTTTTTATTAATACACTTCTACATGTTTCTCTTGACACAAAGTAACCTTACAAAACAACATTGAACATTAATAAGACAGGCATAATATTCAAATTAAGTATCAAAACTATTGTATTTTACCTTCACGTTTTGTTGCCAGAAAGCATATTCCTTTACATTGATGGTTGAATCACAAATTGTCGTATTTGACTGTCTAGTTTCACTCTCTGTGGTCAACAATTAAAGAAAACATTTGGGAGTACAAGAGTTAAACTGGAAATCCATGACTTACTTTAGTAGTTTTATTTACAATCATGATGGAAGGGACAGTATCCCAAGAAGTAGCCCAAGAATATGGTTTATAAATCACTTTATGTTCAGATATTTTTTCTCGTTTAGTTTGGTTTTTAATTGTTTCTCATTTAAACCAACATTAAACAAATTGTCATTAATTGCAGTGTTTCACGTGTGGAAAATAAACTTTCTTTGTCAACATTTGTGTGTCGTTAGTTTACTTTTGAAGACGTAAAAATTCTAATGTAATTTCTGTTCTGTATATCCCAGCATCAGAAGATTTTTTACTGTATATTAAGGGTACTAGTATGAGTGACCACTGCCAGAGTAAGTTTCATGCATGTGGCACTTTCCTAGTCAGAGTTATCAGGGGGTGAATTTTGTGGCAAGACACAATAATGCAAATCAGTGACATGTTTTGAATTTTAAAAGGCATTGAATACTCATTGCAATTTACACACCACCGAATTTGCTGGTTTTGAATTCACCTCTTTAATATTGAAATATTAATTTAATTAAATGTTTAAAAAACAATCCGATTCAAATTCGAGGTCTGGACATTCTGATTGTTCAAATTCGAGTTGTAAAATTCGGATTCCAAAAATTATGTTCCAAAAATTCAAGATTCAGAAATTCAAAGAGAACAAAATTCAGGCTGCAATTCAGATCACCTAAAACTGCCGAAAAATTTCGACCCCCAAAAATTAAGATTGGAACATCTGGGATACCAAGGATAGGTAAGGCAATCGAGCCTGAATGCAATTCACTTCCCCGAGAAGGGTCTAACCATAGATCAGGGGTGTCGAACTCCGGTCCTCGAGGGCCGCTGTCCTGCATGTTTTAGATTTTTCCCTGCTCCAACACACCTGATTCAATTAAATGGTTTGTTATAACGACCCTTCATTCAAATCAGGTGAGCTGGATCAGGGAAACATCTAAAACATGCAGGACAGCGGCCCTCGAGGACCGGACTTCGACACCCCTGCCATAGATCTATCTATGGGTCTTACCGCAGACCACCCCCTGAGGCCCTCCTCATCCAGGTGTAACTGCAGCCAGTCATACATGCATACATGCAGATCAGTCACACAATTACTGCCTGGGAGTTTTTTCGTATCAAATTTTAACCTTAAGCATTTGAGCAGCCTGCATTTGTTCTATTTGACTTTTTAGTTTTGTATTTCGTATTTTTATTGATTTATTGTAAGATCAATGTAAAACTGTCCGTTTTCTAGAATGCGCATGCGCATTGATACCCCAGAACTCAAGGCTTGACTAGGGAAGCACGACGAATGCATAGTAGTTGATACAGAGACGGAGAGCAAACGGAATCTGCTTCAAAATGATGAAACTACTACCCAAACTACTGCTGCTAGTATTACTAGCTTTCCCGGCCACGATCTTTATGAAAGGTGGGTGCATTCAATTTGTATTAATGGTGAGCTATATTGAAATATCCATAAGTTTGCCTCTCCTAATGTCTATAAGCTTGCTAGCTAATAGCACGACCGTGATGCCAGTCAGGAATAATGCCGCTCGCATACACAAAGCTAGTAGCGAGCAAAATTCAATGAGAAGGCCATACAGGCTTGTTCGCCTTTTACATGTGCAGCAACATGACTGTCTGTACTTTTGACAGCTGCGATATTGAACCCCCTCGATGACAAAGTACTTGAACCTCGCTATCTAAGCCAAATCAGACATTTCAAATGTTGCATTTTGTCAACTAGCTAAATGATTGGGTTCTCAGTTTGCTAAGCTATTCGATCGGTTTCGTCATACTAGACTGACGTGTCCTTAAAATTAGCTAGCTAGCGTGTTACAACGTGTTGCTAGTTAGCAGGCTAACGTTAGCTTTGTCGGCTGCCATTCCAGTTTGCTTGTATGAAATCATTGTCAAACATAACCCACGGGTAACCAAATATGATTACTAATGGCTCTACATTTGATAATCGAGTTACTAAATTAATCCCGTGAGCAAGCCCAGATAACACTTGCATGGCTAGCTAATAGCTAATAGTTGATAGTGTATTGCTGGGCACGTCAGTACCTGCTTGCTAAAATCCATGGCATACAACCTCAATTTTTTTGGCAAAGCCTGGGATGTCATCCAGCTAGTGCTAGCTAGCCTAATTATACTAAGTTTCTGGACGGTGTGATTGGCTAGATTCAGATTGCATTCCTTACGCCATTAAGTATGGATATACTGCTCGTTACCCTGCCTCGGTAGACACACAGCCAGCTTTCTTTTTAATAGTATTTTTAGGACGACGACGACATGAGTGTTGCTATTTAGCCTAGTAGCTAGTGTGTTTAAGTGTTTAAGGTTTTCGTCTGTTTCCTGCAGGGCCGATGGCGGTAGCCCAGGATGCGACCGAGGACGAGGAAGCGGCAGAAGTTGAGGAAGACAGTGTGGATGACGTGACAGCTGAGGATGAAGATGATGAGGCTGAGGTTGAAGATGATGAAAACACAGAACTGGTAAAAAAGAGTTGTATTTATAACCATGAATAGAGCATTTATCAGTTTTGCGTGAGGCCAGTATCACAGACGACATGCCTCTGGATGTATGCTTGGTTCTGATATTGTGTCTGTGTTTATATCTAGACAGAAGAAAAAGAGGAAGAGGAAGAGGAGGAGGAGGCACTGACTGGAGAGGTGAAGGCCTCTCCTAATGCTGACACCACCATCCTATTCGTCAAGGGAGATGGTAAGACATTTCAACACACTACAAACCTGTGTCTACTACATGGGTTCAAATCCCAACTCAAAGCACTGCTCCAGGTTCCTTTCCTATCTTCATTTTGCCATCTATTGAGAAAATAGCCTAACACAGACATTTCTCTTTCTAAAACAGTCCATCTCTCTCTCTCATTTTTCCTTTCTACATTGCTCAGACTTCCCTGCAAACGAAATTGTCAAGTTCCTGATGGGATTTAGCAACAAGGGCAGCACTGACAACTTTGTGGTGGAGTCTCTGGACGCCTCCTTCCGTTACCCACAGGACTTCCAGTTCTACATCCAGAACTTCACCGCTCTGCAAGTAGGTGACAAGGATTCCAGAACACTGTTGTTTATAATATAGTATTATATAATATAGTATTGTTGGTAGTAATGTGTGTCATGTTGTGTTTCAGCTGGGCATTGTGGTTCCTCCAGGCCGCCAGGCCACCTTTGAGTACTCCTTCATCCCTGCTGAGCAAATGGGAGGAAGACCTTTCGGACTGGTCATCAACCTCAACTACAAAGACAGCAACGTGAGTTACCTACTTACTTTCACTGGGAGAGAGAGAGGGAATTTCAAAATACCCAGTCTTAAATGAGTAGCTAAATCAGGATGTAAATATTGTGTGAGAGCTTGGTAGATAGTGTTACTATAGTGTTACGTAATAAAAACGTTAAACACGTTTCAAGGATTGTTTGGCAGAGGTGTAAGAGCTCTGGCTAAGGTTTTGTGTTCTTGCATGGTCCTCTGATTCAGACCAGTTTGACTCGCATCTCTCCCCCTCCCACCAAAGGGTAACGTGTTCCAGGATGCAGTGTTTAACCAGACTGTGACCATCACTGAGAAGGAGGACGGTTTGGACGGAGAGACGTAAGTCATCTGACTTGAGGTCCTACTACACGGCTCTGCTCAGATGAAGCTATTCTTCAGCCCCGCCACCTAGGGGCGATATAGGTTGTTTAACACACCTCTCTTCTCCTACTCAGGATCTTTATGTATGTGTTCCTGTCTGGCCTGGGGCTGCTGGTAGTTGTCGGCCTTCACCAGCTGCTAGAATCCAGAAAGGTAAAAGACTTCAACTCGCATGACTATATACAGTCTCACAAAGTCACATGGAGAGAGACGGCGAACAGTTCTTTGGATAGGATGTCTGTTCCATGAGGGAGGAGCTCCGTCCCAAATCAGTCCAGGAAGGTTAGACAAACAGATAGTGAAGCATTGATAGCATTGTGTGAGTGCTGCTGTTTTGTTGTTGCAGGCTGAGGACAGTGACATCAAGAGAAGGATCAGAGAGGGTACCAGCATTTTTTGGAGGAACTACAAGATAGACAGGGTCAGAGAAGGCAGCTTGTCAGAACCTCAGGGAGATGAGTTGTTCACACAACAGCTTTTCATGCAGTTTTAAAATAATGCCTGCCTGCACAACAGCATTCAAAGTCTCGTGATCAAACTGGCATCCTAAACATGATGTTTTGTTGAGGCTGTTGGATGTCTCGTCTTTCTTTAGACAGCCAGCTTGGTTGTGTCAGTATCACAGAAACAGGAAGTAAAGATTGAGAGAGGGAGGAGGGTGAAGTAGGAAGTGAAGTGCCCGGGTATAAATTGAGGACGTCTTACAGTATGTCGTAAGATGAATCGGATTACTTCCTGCACTGTTTGGTCACTTCCTGTGTGTGTGTTTGTCTGTTTTCACACAGAGGAGACGTCCTACTGCCAAGGTGGAGATGGGAACATCTAGTCACAATGACGTGGACATGAGCTGGATCCCCCAGGAGACCCTCAATCAGATCAGTAAGTGTGTGTGTGTGTGTGTGTGCGCACTGCGCAAAACGGCCATGCCTCGGTCCAGTCTGGTCTGATCTGTCTACTCGCATGGGTGACCAACTGCCTGCTTACCTCCATCTATACTCTGTTCCAGAGTGTTCTCCTGTCAAACCTGTAAGCTTTTATTAGTAACCCTGTTCTGTGCCTACTGTGGTCCCTGGCGGGGTCCTTTCTGGGGAGGTGGGGGCTCCCCGGGGTCTGACTGCTGTTACCTGGCTTGGGTTTCTACAAAGCTGCTCTCTCTTCATGCATGGGGGAAACTCACTCAACTTTTCTTTCTCCTTCTCTTTTACTGTCTCCTGTGTCCTTGCCTCTCCAGTGCAGAGTCGTAGAGGTGAGATCTTCTCTTCTATCACTGGTGCTGTGGTAGCTCCGTTAGTAGATATTCAGTCTTTAGTCAGTAATGTAACGGATTCTATGTATATTCTGTAGTAATCAAAGTGTGGTGGTGGTCCATAGGATCCCAGCGTTCCTGACAATAACCCCACTCTCCCTCCCCCAGACAAAGCTTCCCCCAGACGATCTCCTCGCAAGAGGAACCAGAAACGCTCTGCTGGCTCAGACGAGTGACACGCTTCGTCCTCGCCAAACCACGCCTCCGCCTGGTATGTGGTGCTGCCTTGGCAACGCTGTACTGCGCCAGTACCCTTCGCCACTTATCTGCTGGGGACAGAACAAACAACACAACAATAACGACAATTAAGCTGACCTCCCTTCAGAGGACTAGTGCCAACCTTTGCAAAGGACGGCCTTTTGTACACAAACAACTAACAGTTTCGAATGACAACAACGCCATCACCAAAACGGTCTCCTTTAGTGTGAATGATTCCCCTGTCCAAGCTGTATCTGAGCAGGGCTGTGGAATGACTGAAGACCAATGGAGGAGTGGGTTCAGAGATGAGTGGTGTGGTTCTGAAGTGGTGGGGTAGAAGGAAATGCTACACTTGAGGGTTTTGGTGACTCTCGAGTGATGGTTTTATGTTGGGACTGTCTTCATTCAAGTCTTCAGGGCATAATAGATTCTGTGGGTGGGGCAGTGGTGGTCTATAAAGCCATGATCACATTTTTTCTTAAATTTTACTTTTGTGTGTTTTTTATTTTTGCACTGGTTAAACTGCACATTCTGGGTGTCTGCCTGTAGTTCTTCTGGTGGCCTGAGGGGCAGAGAGGGCGCCAGAGTCCCGGCTGCTTTTTCTGCCCACAGGCTTTGAGGTTCTTGTCCACTGTCTGAAGTGCACTGCTACACTCCTCTATTACTCTTGACATCTTGGATGACTTTGGACACACGATAGGGGAAGGGGATACTATCAAACTGGGACATATTCCATTACAAAATGTGTTTTATTTCGCTCCTTAGTCACTTCCTTGCAAAAGCTCCAGGGTGTGTGTCCATAACTGGACATGGCCCTGTCCTACTGTGTGCATGGAAGTTAATGAGTTGACATAGGAGGCAATGTTTTTGGAATATAACGTATCTCTTTATGGTTTCTCCTCTCACTGCCCTCAATGTGCCTGTTTTTTTTACTTTTTGCTTTCTGTTAACTGTAATTTAATGTAAATTAAGTTTAATTCTTCATACACCAGGCTTCATTTCACAATAAAACTGTCAGAATTGTAAAAAAAAAAAAAAAAAAAATCTTTCTTTTAGAATTTTTTTTTTTTTTTTGTAAGAGTGTGTGTGTATATAAATATTGCTTAATGCACTGGTGAAAATGCAGACTGGGGTGGCTAATGTGAGTTTATTAAACTGGAGTGAATTCCTTGGTTTGTGGGCTTTTTACATGCCATTAAATCCAAACCTCTGGAGCCTAGTTATCAGACCATCGTTTATAGACATTGTAGGTGGGCTGTCCTGGGAAAACAGAATCCTAATCTAGGATTATAGAAACCCAGTGTTAACAACCCATTAATTAAGAGAAGTTGAAGGGTTTTGTGTTGAACTGGTCTACGTTTGGGCCAGAGAGGCTGGTCTTGTAACCTGTTTTACCAAACAAGATGGTTGCCTGTTTAGTGACTATTTTAGACTATAGAAATCAAATTGAAAGTTCTTTATTTGAATGAATTCTTGAATGAAAATATTCGATTGTGAGTTTTAAACCGTTCTGCTGCATTGTATTTGTGGAGTATGAAAGAGCTGGTGGTGCAAATTGTTGTAGAAAATAAAGGAAAGTTTAAGTGCTCATGTGTTTGCACTGTGGTTTTCTCAACCAGATCAGATATGAAACGATGTGAAGGTGAAGTCCCACATCTCACATGACCACAATGTAACTTTCAAGTTAAAATAAACAATTTAAAATTTGAACCCAGGCTGTTGCAGTACTGCCCAAGCATGCCTTAAAGAGCATGCACACTAACCCAGTGAGCTAACAGGGGAGCCCTGCTTTCTTCAGTGACACCCCAACTCTGCAGGGTGTTACAACTAGATAGTTCAATGTCAAATTTAAATGTTGAGTGGAGATTGTTTTGATCCCTGATAGCTCAGTGGTTAAGGATGTGGGCTGCTGTGTGAGTGGTCTTGAGATTTGAACCAGGGGTACCATGTCTGGTAGACTCAATGGTACACATGCTTATCCACTGAGCCAGAGGTTTCCTGGTAAGTTACTCTACAAGACTTTAATTGCCCTTATGACACGCAAAGGACAACGTATGTTTCGTTTCTGCTAATGCCAAGTTATAAAACAGAATTATCTGCCTTCTAATCATACTTGCAAAACAAGTGAAAGTTTGCTGAAGGATTTCTAAGAACATTCACAAATTACAGAAAAGTCCAAAGTTGACTTTTCTTGAATAGACTTATTTATTTTTGCAACACGGTTAAATATTAAACAGAAATGTACAGCTTACCGTCTATTAGGGGTGGGAATCTTTTGGTACCATCAATTCTTCCGATTCTTGGGGGTCACGATTCGATAGATCGATTCACGCTCTTTTCGATTTATTAATAAAATTGCGATTAAATATATGCTTACCTAAAATTTTATTTTAATCTTTGTGGTCTCAATGTCTTAAAAAGTTCTTACATTTGACTTACTGAAACCTGTAGGAACCTTGTGATATATTTAAATTAAGTTATAAACCTATTTTGGTTTGAGCGTGTACAAATATTGACCAACTTTCAGACCAAAGTGGCAGCCTTTACCAAATACAAAACAGGGAAAAGTTTAACCCGAAACAGAAAACACCTGACACCAGTCTTGTTTGATTCACACACCTTTCATTAATATATCTTTATTGCTTTTAAATTTTAATCCATACAGATTTTTGTACATGTCTGATTTGTGAAGCACTCATGTACTGCAATACACCATCTATGGGAGAGACGGGACTGTAGAAAAGAGAAGTGTACCATTACATGGTACATTAACATTAGGTACCAGATGCTAATGCTAACAGTACATTAACATTAGGTACCAGATGTTAAATATGCTAACATGAGCTCAAGCTCTGGGCCAGTCCTATCTCTGTGGTAGAGAGGCTGGATGTGGCGACGGCTTTATATGTTCTCTAAGGTTCCCTTTCAAAATGGGCCAGAATGTGATTTGTTCTGGAGTCACAGGAGTTTTAAAGTTTGATCTCCTCCAAAACAAAGAGTTTGAAACGGATGATAATTTATTGTAAAGGGGGGGGGGGGGGGGGTGAACAATGGAAAAGGAAAATAAAGGATTAAAGGAAGAAATTAACTGGAAAAAATTACTTATCTGAGTATTTATACACTTTGTTAAATGCTGCTAAAGAGGGCGAGGCTAGCATGTAAGCTAACATACACACCACTCTGCTCTGCTGGTTGGAGTTCACAGTCAAGTGCTAAATGTAGTGATTGATAGACTTTTTTTAATCATTAAAATACAAAAATCACAACTTGGAAGAACTTTTTGCAACTCAGGTAAAAAAAAAAAAATTAAAAAAAAAATTTGAATATGAATTGTATGGAGACCCTGAGAGCTAAGTAAAGACAGATAGAGAAAATAAACAAAAACCATCCATAAGTGAACAAATTACGGTTAACATGCAAAAAAAGAAAAAACCTAACCTATAAACTCACCTTTTTAACTGAACACAATAGATTTCACAGTTGTATACGTCTTTATATATCTGAGAGAAAGAAAATCATTTATTTGCCAAAACTAAAAATAATGAACAACAAAATAATGATAGACCCACCAGTCATCCATTCGCAGACATAGATCCAATTCTACATAAAGCTTTAGGATCAATAATAGTGATTATTGCTAATTCACGAACATCCCCAGATCAATATCTGTCTCTGAGGGATCTGACTCACCTGACTTCTCTGTTATATGACTGTTCACTCAGGCTCCAAATAAATACATTTAAAACCAGTCCATCATGTCATGCATCCTTATGGAGACACGCCCCCACCCCCCACACAAACAGAGGAAATTATAAGTAAAAAAAAAGAAAGAGAGTGAGAGGGATGGAGCGAATAGCTGAGTCCATACGGACACGGAACAGTTTCCAAGATCGCTACTGCATTCTGCCTGTCTCTCCTGCCGATAACAGCAGCGTCCAAGCGCCAGGGCGCGATACCATAATGCACCACTAGTCTCCCCTGTTGCCATGTGTGGACAACAGAGTGGTCCTTAAAGTTGCATGTGGACTGCCCTCTTTTAATACTCTGTTCAGAACAAACCCCCTCAGGCCGCCTCTGTTCTGTTCCTCTCAATGATTGTGTGCTGTTTATTGTCGTTCATCGTCGTCATCATAGTAGTAGTTTGTTGGTTGGTTAGTGCCATTCAGGCTGCAGCAGTCCATGTTCCAGCATGCTGGGAGGAGGGTCTGTTTAAGCGCCGTATCCCTCCGCCCCTCTGCCGAATCACCACCTCCTGCTTCTGCCCAGGTGACAGTTCATTATGAGCCTTGAGGTTTGATTTGTTTACTTCTGAGGTTCCTTTATATATGTAAAAAAAAAAAAAAAAAAAAAGAATATACAGCAAATGTAGCTGTAGATGCATCAAAAATTAAAATAAAATAATCCTGTCTGTGTCGTTGGGGGACATTTTACCCCCTTTTGAAATATAAGATTTTGGGCAGCAGGGCGACACGGTTCCAGTACACAAGACTAGGAAATAAACAATAAACGATTCAAACAAAACAACTAACTAGTGTTCCACCTCACTGTTGATACACCACCCCCAATACCCTCACTTCTCCTGCTTGTCTGGGCCAACAAGTATGGAAGACTCAAACCCTCCTTACCCCTATCTCTCTATACTTTCATTCAGACTGTAGGGGGCGACAGACAGGTGAGCAATGCATGCACACGCACACACACACACACACACACCTAGCCCTTTTGTTCATGTGAAGTAAAATTAAACCATAATTGCTCACAACAACACACAGTGAGAATATTCCATCATAGCACACTGTCATAGAACAGACTGAGAATGATCCTGATTGTGATCCACACACATCGTCACACACACACACAGTCAGGGGCAAATATTGCCCATATTGTGTCCAGGGAAAGAGCCAAGCCATCAGAAAGAGAAGAATGTCTGATAATAAAAATAAAAGAAACATAAAAGAAAACAAGGTTCAACTGAGGCCTGTCTGTTCTCTAGTCTGGGTTCAAATCCCCATCTGATGTCCAGGCCCCCCCAGCTCAGACACACGCATGATCAAATTAGTTCATACTTGTTTGAATGTTTCCAAAAGCTGACTAACTGAAATGTTGGCCAACAAAACATCCTCACCAGAACAATAGGTTGCTCCATAGAATACACCAACACCGTATCAGGAAGTAGAACTAAGATTACCTCTCCATGTGTTTGTGTGTTTCCAGTTACATAGCTCAGGCCCCCATCACAGGGTGACACACACACACACACACACAGACGGCTGCTCCCTCCATTTTACGGAGCCTTAGCACCAGCCAACATTAAACTCATCCATATATTGCTTATTATTCAATAATTAATTTATCTCAGTATAGCAAGATCCCCGGCCCTGACAAAAATTATGTAAATCATCATCATCATCATCATAAAAAGCTATAAAAAAATTAGATCCTCCGGGTGGGTAAATGTAGATAAAGATATAGCAAAAAATTACAACAACAAAACAGCTGATCAACCCACAGGTGTAGTAGTTAAGGCACTTGGAGGCAAAGTTTCTCTGCATGGATCAGAGAGTTTTGCATCCTGGAGGAGAACCTCCATCATATGGCACTGTGGTGTCCCACAGGAGACCTCCGCTGCATAAGGGACAAGCAGGACAGGAGGATGGGGGCTGCTGCCTCACTCTACACCCACCAGAGGAGGCTCCCCGCTGGGTAGGATGTGCTCCAGGGAGGGGCTGGCGTGGATCTCCAGAAGGCCCTGGATGAAGCCTTCCGAGGGGAGGTCGGGGGTGGGGAGGGCAGAGGGGGCCATCTCAGGGGCAGCAATGGGGGACGAGGATGAGGATTCTTTGGAGCTCTCCGGTGTCACGCCAGCAGCTGGGGCTTGGGGGGCGGGGTCAGCAAGAGTCTTTGGGGCTGGTTCCGGTGTTTGAGCGGGTTCTGGTTTAGAAACTGTAACACCGTTTGCAGCCGTGTCTGGAGCTGCAACACTGTCTGCAGCCGTGTCCGCAACACCGTCTGTAGCCGTGTCTGGAGCTGCAACACTGTCTGCAGCCGTGTCCGCAACACCGTCTGCAGCCGTGTCTGGAGCTGCAACACTGTCTGCTGCCGTGTCTGGAGCTGCTACACTGTCTGCTGCCGTGTCTGGAGCTGTTACACTGTCTGCAGCCGTGTCTGGAGCTGCAACACTGTCTGCAATCGTGTCTGGAGCTGCAACACTGTCTGCAGCCGTGTCTGGAGCTGCAACACTGTCTGCAGCCGTGTCCGCAACACTGTCTGCAACACCTTCTGCACCTGTGTCAGCTGCAGCTTCTGCAACTGTGTCAGCAGGGAGTTCTGCAGCTGTGTCTGCAGAACCTTCCGCGGCTGTGTCTGCAGGGAGTTCTACACTTGTGTCTGCAGAACCTTCTGCGGCTGTGTCTGCAGCCAGTTCTACACTTGTGTCGGTAGAGAGTTTTGGGTCAGTGGGTGTGTCTGCAGCAGGGTCAAAGGCGTCCTCCACAGACCCACTCTCAGAAGCATGCTCAGCCGGCTCCAACTCGGGTTCCATGACTGGTTCTGAAGGTGGTTCCGAGCTCTGCTCAAACTCTGTCACTGGCTCACTGGCTGGCGTTTCCGGTTCAAACCGGGGCCTCCCTTTCCGTGGACTGTGCTCCCCCTCTCCCCCCTCCTCTCTCAAGCCCTCGCTCTCGTTCTCCGAGGGGGGGCAGGTGCTGGTGGGGGTGAACTCCCCTTCGCTGCCCGAGCGCCCGCTGTAGCCCTCATCGTCGGCCACGTCCAAGCCGGTGACATCGCCGGCGTCCATCCCCTCTGCGCTGCGCGGCTTGAGGTGGATCCGCTGGTGGCGGACGAGGCTGTGTTTCAGGGTGAAGGTGCGCTCACACACCTGGCACTGGTATGGACGCTCACCTGGGGAGTAGGAGGGGAGAGAGGGGAGGAGGGTCAAAAACAGCACAGACACCTCTGTGTGCGTGTGCATATCTGTTTGTGTGTGTGGTGCTGTTGTGTAATCCAGGGGCGTAGCCAGAACAATATTTTCGGGTAGGCCTGGAAAAATATGGATAGGCATCTTTTCATTATTATTTTTTTACTTATTTACTTTGCGATGTGCACCCGGTGCATCATTTTTCTGAGATATTTTGGTTTTTGGGTAAGCCTTAGAACAAATGCGCGTACTTGAGTGCTGGTGGCGCGTGATTGTGTGATTGTACCTGTGTGTGAGCGCATGTGCCTGGTGAGGTCCTGCAGAGACCAGAAGCGTTTGCTGCAGACGTTGCAGATCTTCTTCCTCTTGTCCGCCTTGCCGGCTCCGCCCCCGGCATCTCCCTCGCCGTTCTTTGGTTCTGACGCTCCGCCCTCCTCTTCGTCGCTTCTCTCCCCCTTCTCTTTGTCCTCCCCCTCCGAGTCGCTCTCTCCTCCCTCGCTCCCTCTCTCTCCGTCTCCCTCCATCTCTTCATCGTCCTCCTCCAGCTCTTCGTCCTCGGCGGGGGACGTGACGGCGGCGGAGGAGTTCAGGGAGAAACCGACCTCCGACCCCTCGCACAGGTGTGCCCTCTCGTGGCGAGCGAGCGTGGCGGCGTAGCGGAAGCTCTTCTTGCACACCTTGCAGCTGAGCTTCACCTCCGACTCCTGCAATTGGCCGGCTCTCTCCGGCTCCTCCCCCGCCACCGAGGATGACGACGAAGAGGAGGAAGAGGAGGACTGGGAGTTCTGGCCCTCCGCCCCTCCCCCTGAGGAGAACTTAAAGTCGATGAGCTTGCTGGCGAAGTTGAGGTCCAGACTCTTGTTACTTTGGGAGTCCTCGTCGTCAGTGTGGAGGCTCGACTGGTTGTGGCTGTGACCAGGGCCGCTTCTTCTCTCTGCTACCCCGTGCTGGGCCTCGTGGCCCGGGTCCAGGTTGCTCCTGGAGCCTGGCCTCTGGCCTTGCTCCCCACTGCTCAGATCCACAGCCTCCATGCCCCCCATCTCACCATCTGATTGGCTCTCTGAAGCAGGAAGAGGAAGAAGAGCCATCGATGAAGGCCAGTTTAGAAAACGTGAGTTAGCGCACGTGTGTGTGTTATCACGTGTTTGGTAATTGAAAGTACATGTGTGTGTATGTGCCTGTGTGTGTCAAGTGTGTGTGTCGGTGTGTGTGAGTGTGTGTGTGTGTGGACGTGTGTGTCAGTGTGTGTCAGTGTGTGTGGACATGCGTGTTCACCTCCACTGTCGTGCGAGCCGTCCTCCCCGTCCTTGCCCTTGCCCACGGCGCCGTTGCGTCGCAGCGAGCGGTTGGTGACGCCGTGTTTCCTCAGCAGGTGGCGCTCACAGTTGGACTTGGTAGAGAAGAAAGCGTCGCACTTGGGACACGGGTATGGCTTCTGGCCTGGGAAACAAAACGACAACAACGTTAGTGTCAAGCATGCGGGTGTGTGTGTAGCAACAATCCCACTTTTCTGTGTGTGTGTGCGCGCGCACGCGCAAGTCTCACCTGTGTGTGTGAGCATGTGTCTCTGTAGAGAGCTAGCCCAGGGGAAGACTCGCGGGCAGAAGGGGCAGGTCATCTTCTGGACAGAGTTGGAGTAGGCGTTCTTCTTTCCTTTCGTTGCCCCTGGAGAGCGCTTACTCTCCTCATGCCCCTCCTTCTCCTCTCCTCCCTCCCTCCGGCCTACATGCTCCCCTATGCCGGTCTGCAGGTAGGGGCTGAACTTATTAGTGTCGGTGGTCGCCAGCATCTTCTCCACACTGGCAAACTCGCCGCTGGACTCCAAGTCGATGCCGCTGCCAGTGTTGATGCCAGGCTCAGGCTTGGGGTGTGCGGACGCAGGGGGCCGTCCCACGTGGCTGCTCTTCTTCCTGCCTCTCTTTTTGGCAGCGGGGCCCTCTGGTGGCTGGATGCTATCCTCGCCTGGGGCTGCTGCTCGGTCAGGATTCTCCAGCCCTCCGCCATGGAGCTCAGCCGCCTCGGTGGCCAGGATAGGGGTGAGGCCGCTGGGCAGCTTGGTGTCCAGACTGGCCTCTCTCTTCAGAAGAGCTGGAGGTCCGGACACAGAGGAGATGATCTGAGCGATGGAGGCCAGGGGAGTAGGCTCCTTCGAGGATGATGATGCTGGTTTAGGCAGCAGAGGTTTGAGTCGGGGGCCTCGTCCAGAGGCGATCAGGCTGGTGTTGAGGGGGTGCTGGTAACAGCCGGGCTGGGGGGCTGTTCTGTCATCCCCCCCCTGCTGCTGGAGCTCCAGGATACTGTGGGAGCTCTGCTCCATCTTGATGTCCCTCCGGTCCCCTCCCGAGGGGGCCTCGATGCGCAGCTTCTTTCTGGGGTGTTTGGGGATGGACAGGTCGATGGGCTGGTCCAGCGGAGCGTCAAAGCAGGGGGACAGGGCCTCCATCTTGATCCCAGGAGACTCTGACAGGCTGCCAGCCAGACTGCTGCCCTCGCTCCCCCCGCCTCCACCTCCTCTCTTGTTGGAGAAGTCCAGGGGCTGGTCCAGCACCCCCGGCACCTGGTACACGCTCAGGTCCTCCACCTTCACCGCCGGCAGGGAGGAGTGCAGGGAGGAGGAGGAGGTGGGGGCTGGGGGGAGGCCGTTGGGGACCGGTGTGGTGCCAGTGGTGGCAGCGGGCATGAGGGTGGCGATGTGCTCCTCTATCTCCCTCTCCTGGACCTCCGGGTGCTGCTTGAGGAGGTGGTGGATGCAGTTCCTCTTGGCCAGGAACGCTGCTCCGCAGCGGCGACACTCGAACGGCTTCCTCTGGCAGCCGTTGTGGGTCCTCAGGTGGATCTGGAGCGCCCGGTACGTCTTGAGGTCCTCGCCACAGAACCTGCACAGCGTCTCGCCCGACGAGCCCAGCTCCAGGGCTTCCTGGGTGGTGGTGGTGGTGACGTTGCCGCCGGGCCCGGACGTGGCGGTGACGTACTTGATGTTCTTCTCGATCTCCTTCCTGGAGTTCTTGGCGTGCTTCTTCCTCAGGTGGCGCTCACAGTTGGCCTTGACGGTGAAGGGGTAGTGGCAGACGCGGCAGACGTAGGGGCGCTCGCCGCTGTGCGTGCGCAGGTGGCGGATCAGCGTGGCCTTGTCGGGCGCCACGTAGTCGCAAATGTTGCACTGGTGCGGCAGGATGCCCAGGTGGTAGCGCATGTGGGCCTGCAGGACCCCGGAGTAGGCAAACACCTGGTCGCAGAAGCGGCACGGGTACATGGCTTTGGCTCCTCCTCCTCCCGCGCCTTTTCCGCCACCCGCCTTCTTCCCGGCTCCGCCCGCTCCGCCCGGGCCCCCCGCCTCCTCCAGTTTGATCTGCGCCTCGGTCAAGTCGGCCGGCATGTGGGCGTCGCCCATGCACTCTGCCTCCATCTGTCCTCCGAGGGAGGAGGTGGAGGAAGAGGAGGAGGAGGTCTGACGGGGGGTCTTGTGGAGGTGGCTGGGGGTGGGTGGGGGCAGGCTGGGGCTGATGCAGCCCAGGGAGGCCAGCTGGGTGCTCTGGAGAGGGGGCGGCGTGGAGGCCATCAGGCTGGAGCGAGGGGTCACCAGGGGCTTGGGCTTAAGGGGGGGCATGGCCTTCTGACCATGACCCGGGGGGGGCCCCCCACTGTATCCCGGCGCCTTCGCCAGCGGTGGGAGGAGCCCCATCTGATTGGGCGCGGCGGCAGCCACCTTGAGGATCTGCTGTATGTCAGCCAGCTCCATGATCCCGCCCTCTCCACGGACAGGCTTGGCCACGGCACTCCCGTCTGGCTGCAGGAGGAAGCCCCCCTGGAAGGGCTGCAGGGAGAGCAGGCTGAGGGCCTCCCTCTGGGACATGGCCTGGAAGGAGGAGGACGAGGAGGCCACAGCCTCCAGGAGAGGCATCCCCAGCCCAGCCAGGCCCCCCAGCCCCGCCAGGCCCCCCAGCCCCGCTAGGCCCCCCAGCCCCTCCAGGCCCCCAAGGTATGCTGCTGCAGCCTCTTGGGGCAGGGAGGAGAGGGGGGGCTCCACGTGGATCACCTTGATGCTGTCCAGCTGAGCCTGCCGCTCAGCCTCCTCCGAGGGGAGGGGCTTAACCTGTGACACGTGCTGCAGCCCCAGGGATGACATGAAGTTGGCCTGCTGAGGGGGCAGGCCCTCTGCTGAGGGCACTTCCGGGTCGGAGGTCTCACTAGCGTCATGAGTGGCTGGGGTAGTTATGGCAGGAGCAGGGGCGGGGGCGGGGGCAGTAGGTTCCTGCTGGTGGGTGGTGGTCTTGTGGAGGTTGAGAGCGGAGCGGAGGGGGAAGGCCTTGTCACATGACTCGCAGACAAAGCGGTGGAATTTGGAGGTGCAGCGTCGCAGGTTAGTCTCACACCACACCTGGGAGGAGGAGGAGGGGGACAAGTACAGGAATATGAGGCCAACAGTAATTCAACTGAATGCATCTTCAGTAACAGCGTGTGTGTGTGCGCACGCGAGTTCACACTTGTCTGTGTGTGTGTGTGTGTGTGTATGTAATACCTGTGCAATGTGGGGAAACTTGCGGCAGGAGAAGTCGATGAAAGCCAGATCATTGAACCCGGTGGGGATGGAGGGGTTGTTCTGGATGAATGGGTGTCCGCTGGGGTCAGAGGGCAGCAGTTTGTGGATGGCGGCGTTGTGGCGCAGCATGCCGCGGTGGGTACGGAACGAGATGCAACACAAGTCACACCTAGACACAGGGGGGCAGCATTGACCTTAACACCCTGGGAACATGGTGACACAGTTTTTTATTTTTTACATGAACTGAGTTTGTGTCAGTGTGTGTGTGAGAGAGAGTGTGTGAGCATGTGTGTGTGTGTGATAACCCCACAGTGGCCTATGTCAGTGCTGGTTTGAGACTCGTTAGGCGCTGAGAAGAGACAGCTGCTCTCTGTCTGTCACAGCCAGCCTCTTATCAACACACACACCAACAACACACAAGCCAATACGTGCGTGCACACACACACACACACACATTTACCCTGCACCTATTCTAACCCCCCCACCCTCCACAGCGCTCTGACAAGGCGTCTGAGGAGATTACACACAGCTTTAACAAAATCACGCACACACACACTAATCACCCACCTCCACCCCTGTCTCTGTAACCTCTTTTTATCATCTCCATCTCTCCTCCATCTTTACATCTTTACATCCCCCCCCCTTCTCTCCTCCCTAATATTTAACGATACATCTTGCTTCACTCCCTCCCTCCTGCCCTCCCTCCTTTACTCCCACCCTCCTTCACTCCCTCCCTTCCTCCCTCCCCATCATCCCTCTCTTCTCCCCCTCCCCATCATCCCTCTCCCCCTCCCCATCATCCCTCTCTTCTCCCCCTCCCCATCATCCCTCTCTTCTCCCCCTCCCCATCATCCCTCTCTTCTCCCCCTCCCCATCATCCCTCTCCCCCTCCCCATCATCCCTCTCCCCCTCCCCATCATCCCTCTCCCCCTCCCCATCATCCCTCTCTTCTCCCCCTCCCCATCATCCCTCTCCCCCTCCCCATCATCCCTCTCCTCTCCCCCTCCCAGCCCCGTGGCTTCACACCTCTGTGACTGGACCAGTCTGAGTGTGCCTGTGTGTGCCAGGTACTCTGTGTTCGGCTCTGCCTACAAGCCTCTGTGTGTGTGTGTGTGTGTGTGTGTCTCACACGGGACTGTGAGCACTGCCTAATACCAGAGTTTGGCTCTTGCCCAGAGAAAATACCTCCTTCCTGGAGAGAAACTACTGCATACGTGTGTGCGTGTGCATGCGCAGGTTTGTATGTGTGTGTGCTTTTGTGTTGTGTGAGTATCTATGCAAGTGTGTGTGTGCGTGTAGGTCTCCAGTCTCCTGTGGTCAGAGAAGCTGAGATCCTCTTAGAGTTCTGGCTCCCTGATTAACCAGGATTACAGCTAAATACAAACCACTTCCCCCAATAACGAGATAAACTGTTGCCCCGCGAAACACAGCATCCTTCTCTCTTCCTCTCTCTCCTCCTCTCCTCTTTCTCTTTCCTCATACTTAATCTATCCATCTTGAAAACGAATAGCCAGCTAGCTGCGTGACTTATGGTTCGGCGAGCAAGGCATTGGACAAAGTTTTGTGGCGTCGGAGATGCATCACCATGGCTACCCCTTTGCACTGTGTGTGCTGTCTCCATGGTAACGTCCTCCCCACCCCAGTGCGGGCCATGTCCTGAAGACTCCCCCTCTGTGACTTATTAAGCCCCCTCCCTTCCCTCCCTCCCTCCCACACTCCTTTATCCTGCCTCCCTTCATCCTTTTCTTTCTGCCCTCCCTCCCACCCTCCCTCTGCCGTTCCTTTATCCTTCTCTCTCCTCCCTCCATCTTCCCCTCCCTCCCTCCATCCTCAGCCTATAGCAGGAGCCAGGGGGGTTCTCAGCCCAGGAATGCAGCTCCTTGACTGACCTTACTGACCTGAACCAGAGCTAACCAGGCTTCGACAGCCTAGAGTTTAATTCTTTTTAGCATAGCTAGCAGTAGGAGGACTAGCTTTAGCATGTCAAGCTTTCTCATGACCGGCTTTGATGTAGTTAGGATTAGCATAGTAGGTTCTGGTGTAGGTAATGTTAGCACTGCAAGTTTAGGTGTAGCTAGAATTAGCATTTCAGGAGCTAGCGTTAACTTGTCTATCTGAGGACCAGATGTAGGACCATGTCAGAAGTCTGAGGCAAAAGGTCAGTCTGCATCTAATCCTGGAGAACCTGGGTTAAACTATGACCTTCAGGACATAAACTCAGCCAACAGCTCCATCAATCAGCCCTTGCGTGTGTGAGTGTGTGTCGGTATTCGTGCATGGCATCTCTGTGTGTGTTTGTGTGTGTGTGAGAACCTCTCCTACCTAAGGTGTGTGCGTGTGTGTGTGTGTGTGTACCTCCCCTACCTGAGAGTGGTGTCGGGGTGTGTGTCCATGTGGTTCTCCAGGTCATATTTGCAGCTGAAGTTCTTGAAGCAGATGGGACAGGGCACTGGCTCCTCCTCTCCTCGGGCAAGGTCCTCCAGCAGGCTCTCCTCCAGCACCTGGACACACACACCACCGTCACATCAACCTCACCCCATAGACAGAGCACCTCCCCGGGCTAGGACACACGCACGCTGGCCTGGGTGTCTGGAGCCCAGACTCTCCCCAGCATCTGGAGGGTAGCTATGATGTGTGTACGGTGACATCAAATTCCTCCAGCTGAGAATAAACTTTGTGTGAGAATGTGTGTGAGATTGCGTGTCTGTGCGTGTGAGGTCTGTGAGTGTTGATGTGTGCTCATGTGAGTGTTCACGTGAGTGTGTGTGTTACCTTTTTACTAGGTGGCTCGTCTCTCTCCAGTTCCTCCTCCAGCCCTGACTTCCTCTTTGCGGACGGTCGTCTACGTTTAGTGGGCGAGGGGGGGCTTATGGGTAACGCGCTGACTGGGTCCTTGTCATGGATCTTCATATGTCTGGGAGACAAACAGAGATGGAAGGAAGAAGATGGAGGGAGACAAACAGAGATGGAAGGAAGAAGATGGAGGGAGACAAACAGAGATGGAAGGAAGAAGATGGAGGGAGACAAACAGAGATGGAAGGAAGAAGATGGAGGGAGACAAACAGAGATGGAAGGAAGAAGATGGAGGGAGACAAACAGAGATGGAAGGAAGAAGATGGAGGGAGACAAACAGAGATGGAAGGAAGAAGATGGAGGGAGACAAACAGAGATGGAAGGAAGAAGATGGAGGGAGACAAACAGAGATGGAAGGAAGAAGATGGAGGGAGACAAACAGAGATGGAAGGAAGAAGATGGAGGGAGACAAACAGAGATGAAAGGAAGAAGATGGAGAGAGACAAACAGAGATTGATAATAATGAATAAGAGCAAGGCCAATGATGATACACAGCTTGAAGAGAGAACTCGGATCATTTCTTGGAGAAATCTAATTAAATCATGATTCACCCCCAAAAATGTGATGGGGTTCTTGCAGGCGGTTGGGGGGTTGCCAAGTGGGTATAGAGCTACTCTATGAAGGGTTGCCAGGTTGGGAGAGGCTCAGGTCTATCGTGGATGATTATCCAGGAACATATGAGACAGAGTGGGGGAATCCCTGGGCTTCCCTCAGGGAACTGGTCATCAGGCGAGCGCACACACACACACACACTGTAATAGTGTTTAGGTTGCTGTAATTATCCAGCCGACTCAGCATGACCATATAAGGACATTGGGCTGAGCGAGAGAGTGAGAGAGAGAGTGAATGAGAGAGCGAGAGAGAAAGGAAGTCATCTCCATCACCGTGGCGATCACCACCATGATGGCATCTCCACAGGCCAGGGGGCAGGAGCCTATTGGTGGATGAGTCACAGGGGGGAGGGGACTCAGGAACACAAGTTTCCGGGAGAAGAAACATTTCCTTCAAGATGGAGGTGACTCCATGTTCATGTAACCAAACTCTCTAAAAACACTTCCTCTTACTCAGTATCTGTCTATGTTGTCGGTTTACAACTCTGACAATCAGACAACTAGACTGGAGAGTGAAGAGAACCATCTGCTGCTAGCTGCATTCCCCCCTCCTCCTTCTCCGCCTTCTTTCTCCTCACACCAAAGTGAAAAGACACTCTATGAAGGAATGGAGGGGGCATGAGGCAGAGAGAGAGAGAGAGAGAGAGAGAGAGAGAGAGAGAGAGAGAGAGAGAGAGAGAGAGAGAGAGAGATAGTTGAGTAGTTGAGAGAGTTCTGCACTACATCTTTGAGGCGAGACAAGATGTCATATGAGAGGGGAGGGGAGGAAGAAGAGGGAGGAAGGGGGAGGGGGGGAGCGGAAAACGTATGGTTGGGAGAAGAGGGAGTGGGGGAGGAAAGGGGAGGAGGATGGAAGGAAAGGAGATAGGCCCTGATGAAGTCAGAAAACACCCATCTATGAAGGAACAGATGCTTTGATTCATTTAACCTGTGTGCATATATATGTGTGAGTGTGTGTGTATTGAAAGGGTCACTCTCATTCCCCTCCCCCCTCGTCTCCTTTTCTCAACTTTTCTCTCTGGTGAAAGGTCAAATGCCATCAGTTGATTTAAGGAGGTGTGTGTGTGAGAGTGTGTGTGACGGGGGGGGGGGGAGAAGGACAAAGACTCCGGCAAAAACATCAGCATATCCTCCCCCTCACATAGTCCTGTATCAGCAATCAAACATGAAGCATTGTGTGTGTGTGGGTGGGGGGGTTAATGTGTGTGTGAGAGAGAAACAGCTGTAGTAATAGTTGTGTGTGTGAGAATGGTGTACACCTAACACATATGTGTGCTATTCTATTGGTGTTCACACACTGATGCTAGGGTTTGAGTTGTGCATGACGGGTTGCCAGGTTGGAGAACCTTGGGTCTTGAGTGAGCTTCTCTCCGTTTAGGGCATGTCTAAAATATACACATTTCTGTGTGAGTTTGTGGGTGCATATGAGTGTATGTGACGAGTGTTTGAATGTGTGTGTGTGTGTCAGATGTATGTGTGTGTGACAGAGTGTAAACTCTGAGCGTGAGAGTAAAGGTCAGACAGTGCTTGTATCGTAGGTCTCAGTTTTCACTCAGATGGATATTAATAGCAGGCAGTTCTCTGGACGCCCATACAGGGGGCCTGACAGCACATGGGCCTAAGGACACACTACAACACAGGCAGCCTGCTCCCTAACCTGTCTCCTTCATTACTCCTCTGTTCCTTCACTACCCTCCTTCTCTTTTCAATAATCCTGAGACATCTGGATGGGTGAAAAAGGTTTGCCGTTAACAGCCCGTCACCCTCGAGTGAGAGAAGGAAACAAGGGACCAAGGTCAGAATTCTTTCAGGAATGGAATGCAGCCATGTCCCGGCTGGTGGACTCTGAGCCCCAGACCAACCAATCAGAGAAGAGCAAAGGTGCTGAGTCAGCGCAATGTGGTTGGATGAAACCAAACTCCTCTTTCTCTCTCACCATCACTCCCTCCACCCCTCTTCTCTCTCTCTCACCATCACTCTCTGTGTCTCTTTCTCTGTCATGGCATCTCTACCCCCCTCCTCTCCCTTTCACTATCTCTCCCTCCTCCTTCCCCTTTACCTCTCTCACCCTTTGTAGCGGGAGCTTTTGCTGTTGTTCACCTGAGACCTGATAAGACTGATACCAGACTGATACCAGACTAGTCCCAGACCAGGGCTGTGTATAATCTAAGGTTCATCATCCATTCTAAGAAGTCTCAATTATTAAGAAAGGATGACAAACATATTTTCAGAAAACCACTAAAACCATAAAACCACAAAAAAACACACACAATCACAATCAACCCCACAATCAGAACAACAATTATCATGATTATTTGTGAATTTCTATGCTTGTTGTATAATTTAACGTGTTTACCTACTGAATGACCACCTGGATGAGGTTTGTATGGACAGAGCCCATTTCTGAGACATATTGTAGTTAGCTCCTACATTCAACAGGTGTGTCTCTCGTCTCCCTCTCTCCCCCCTCCCATCTCTCCCATCCTGATTGAGTTTCCCTGCACCTCCACAGGGACGTCAGAGGGGGCGCTGTGCAGTTAGAACACGGTCCCAGCCACGGCAGCAATGTCACACCAAGGGCACACATGCCAACTCACAACCAACTTTCCTCCTCCCTCTTTCTCTCCTCCCTTTTTCCCTCCTCCTCCTCTCCCTCTCTGTCTCTCTCTCTCACTCACTCTTTACACCTCTCTCGATTCTTCACTCTATTAGTGCTCCGAACTTCAGAGTGCACAATTGAAGAGTTAATGCAAATAAAACAGCCAATCCAATGCCTCTACTCCTAGTCCCATTCACAGCCCATAATAGGATAATGGGATGTCTCTCCTTGGCAACCAAGCGGCCTCATCACAACAACAGTCTCCATTCCATGTGATGCTTTGGCACAAAATGGCCCCCTGTTTGCCAGACACACACACACACACACACACAGTTCATCTGTTCACAACACTACGCTAGCTACCTTGGACTACTGTTCTGGCTGTGGAACATTGTCAGTTAGAAGCCTGAATCGTTTCCAAGCTCGAAGGTAGCCCTGGTAGAACATGCAGGGTTGGAAGTGTCCTTAGAACCAGACGAAGAGCGTATCGTTTTTCTATCCCAACTGTGTAGTGTCTTCTGACACTACAGGGTGTTCCGCACACTCCAGATAAGAACACACACCCAGTCAGCCTCTAGCGAACACACACACACACACACAGACACACACACACAGACAGCCTACTCTCATTCCATCCTACCCACCTCTCCTCATTCCAGTGGTGGGGGGAGGAATGGAGAGAGAGGGATAGAGTGAGAGGGATAGAGTGAGAGAGAGAGAGAGAGAGAGAGAGAGAGAGAGAGAGAGAGAGAGAGAGAGAGAGAGAGAGAGAGAGAGAGAGAGAGAGAGAGAGAGAGAGAGAGAGAGAGAGAGAGGAGAGAGAGAGGGAGAGGGAGAGGGAGAGGGAGACAGAGAGAGGGGGGAGAGAGACGTATGAAGGAGATGGCTCAACAACTTATGTCTCAACTATTACACTGGCCTAAACTGAAATCACTTTACACAGGCTCCATCACCCACACACATCTCCCAACCCACAACAACGAAAGAGGAAGTTAGTGTTTAACCCTGCCATCAGTCAAGCATGCTGGGAGCAGATACCCCAATCTGTGTGTGTCGTTAAAGAGGTTCTCAAGTCATCGTCCCACTTCCTGTGGCTTTGCTTTCCTCAAACAAGCAACCAATGGCACTGACCTCCTCAGCACACACACACACACACACACACACACACACACACACACACACACGAGACCACCAGGCAACGCCCGGTCATTTATCTCTATCCTGCAGTCCCCCCCCACCCCTCCCCACCCTAACCTACAAGGCATAACCAGTAGGTCTGTGACTAGACATCACCAGTAGGTCTGTGACTAGACATCACCAGTAGGTCTGTGACTAGGCATCACCAGGAGGCCTCAGCATTATCCACAGCTTCTCTCTCCATCTCCTCTCTCAGTCTCTCGCTCTCTCTTTCCATCTCTTCTCTCAGTCTCTCTCTCTCTTTCTCTCTCTCCCTCTCCCTCTCCATCTCCATCTCTTCTTTCAGCTTCTCTCTCTCCATCTCTTCTCTCAGTCTCTCTCTCCATCTCTTCTTTCAGCTTCTCTTTCTCCATCTCTTCTCAGTCGCTCTCTCTCTTTCCATCTGTTCTCTCAGTCTCTCTCTCCAAATTTTCCTAAGACCCCCATTTTGCTTTGTCCACAAATATTTTTTCTTCTTATCCTGCCCCCCTTTTCTCTCTCTCCCTCAGCATATCTCCCTCTTTCTCTCGCCCCTGCCCTCCCTCTCCTCTCTACCTTACACAGACTTGTTTGTTTCCAGATTAGCTCTCTAAATCCTACAGTGGGATGTGTTCTTATTCAGGCCAAGGGGCCCTGTTAGCTCCCCGGCTCACAGTTGCTAATAGAAGATGCTGGTTTCAAATACAACAGAACTGGATGTTTAGTTTTAGCGCTATGCTAACAATGATTGTGAATGGGCCAGGGCTGGTGCTATGCTGACCGTGGTAGTAAATGGGCCAGGGACAGCACTGTTTGTTCAATTCAAACTTCCTTTCAGACTCACGAGAGGGTCCATAACTACACTGTGCTAGCAGGAGTGCTGAATGGGCAGGGGTCAGGGCAGGACTGTACATGTGGCAGGGCGGGGCAGCAGACACACCTGGGCCCACAGGGCTCGAGTGTCCACAGAAACCCAGCAGGGAAGCACTGCTGGCCATTCTCAGCTCTATATGCTCTATATGCTCTATATGCTAAAGCAGGCTGGTGGGGAGGGGCAAGGCAAACAAACGCGTGGGGACTGAGGGGAGGAGGAAGGGGCCAAGAAACAAGGTAATGGTGAGGAGAGAGAGGGAGACTATGTGCGTACCTGTGCATGTTGCCGTTGGTGGTGAACGTCTGTCCGCAGACAGAGCACTTGTAGGGCCTCTCTCCACTGTGCACCAGCATGTGGCGGTCCAGCGAGGAGGCGGAGCTCAGGGCCTTCCCACAGATACTGCAGGAGTGATCGGTCGCTCCGTTCTCAGAGTTGTGCTGTACACAGAGGAGGGGAGGGGAGGGAGGGAGGGAGGGACAAGAGACAGAAGGGATGGAGGGAGAGATGTGGTTAATACAAAGTAAAGTAAAAAGACTATTTCTGTCCAGCAGTGCCTGTCCTGAGGCAGAGAGAAGGTGATGGTGGTGGTGTGTGGAGCAGACAGCCGTGCCAGTACCACTGGCAGGCCACAGGGGGCTCTATGCTTGCTGACCTGTCTGATGTGCATGGTGAGGCCGTGCTGGGTCATACAGTTCTTTTCACACAGCGGGCAGATAAAGGCTGAACTGTCATCTTTGGCATCCTGCAAACACACACACACAAACAGAAGGTGTAAGATGAAGTAAGTACATATATTTGTGGTGTGTGTGTGCGTGTGTAAGAGAGGTATGAGGGCTTCCTTGCTCACCTTGAGCATGGTGTAACCTGACACCAGTCTCCCCTCCTCCCTCCCTCCTTTCTTCCCTCCTTTCTTCCCTCCCACCCTCATTTGTTGTTGACACTACAACTGATCATAAACTGTACTGCTGGCCACGGTATAGCAATGCATTCTAAACACACACACACACACTTCTATTTCACTATTCTCCCTCTTTCCTCTTTCTCTGTCTATGTCTCTCACTCACAGACACCGTTTCTAGGAAACGCTTCCCTTTCCTGTCTGGGAGGCCTGTAACAGGAAGTAATGCGCAAGGCACATTCCAGACCTCAGAGATGTAAACATTCCAGACCTCAGAGATTCTTTTCTCATCTCGTCGCTCACACACACACACACACGTTATGATGCTAAATCTGTGTAGCGAGGTCTCCTCCTCAAATGATAGTGTGACATAATCTGCGGGATAACGTGCTGTAATCCTGCTCTCTCACTGGAGGAAGGCCGGCTGTTCCACAGCTATTCAAACATTGAAGCAGGTGAACCAGGAGGGGCGACGCGACTATAGGAAGGTCCTCATTCAGTGTGTGTTTGGGACAGTTTGTCTGAGTGACACCTGTTTGGTCCACTGCCCCCCCCCCCCTCCCCACACACACACACACTTTTCCGTTTGCCATGTGGCCAGAGGACAAAAGGAGGATTGACAGAAGAGAGGGAGGAGGAAGGGAGGGTGGGGAAAGGCGGGTTAGGGGGAGGGACGGGAGGAGGAGGGGAGAGGACCATTTGTCGCCCCTCGTTTAAAGCAGGGGTCATGAGAGAGACAGGAGTGGGTGAGGGAAGAGGAGAGGAGAGGAGTGGGTGAGGGAAGAGGAGAGGTGGTTCACCTGCTCTTCCACATCTTGACATCTCTTTATCCTGACACACACACACACACAAACACACATGCACACACACAGCTGGATGTGTGCCAGGGTGTCAACAGGTGTCAAAATAGTTCCTGTTCCTCTCCTGCAGCCAGTTGTTCATCTCTCTCTCCTCCCCCCCCCCCCCCCCCCCCCCCCCCCCGTGTGTGTATGTGCACGTGCGTGTGCGTGTATGTGTGTGTCCTCCCTCCACCTGGTTCTTCCGAGCGTTGCGGCTGATGCTCGGGGCTCTGGTGGGCGTGGTCTTGCTGGGGGTGGAGCTAGCGGAGGTGGGGTCTTCAACTCCGTTGAGCTGATTGGCATTCATCACCGTGGTCATCATGGCGTTGATGGAGGAGAGGTCCACACCTCCGTCCCCTCCTTCCACCTCCTCCCTCCCGTTCTCTCGGTTCAGCCCTCCTTCCTCCTCCTCCTCCTCCTCCTCCTCCTCCTCCATGGCTCCGTTGCTCCCTGGGGAGAGAGAGAGGATTACAACCAGCATGTCTCACACACACGCACACACACACACACACACACACACACATGCACACAGTCTCACAGAAACACACACCTGTAAGGTCATCGTGTGTTGAGTCTGAGTTCTCTTGTTGCACAGAAAGCTCCGCCTCCTGTGAGGTCAGCTCCTTGCTGGCTCCTCCCCCTGGGCGCTCTGAAGCGGTCTCCATCACTGTTCACACACACACACACAAACACACACACACACAGTGAGCCGGCATGTCATGTGACATTTCCAGGAAGTAATGCAGCCAACTGAGTCATGATGTGTTCACATGACTACTGCGCTTCGCCAGTCACACAGTAGAGTCAAAGTATACCCAAGTACACTTACATGTGTGTACTAGCTAGTGTGCAGGGCAGGAAAGAGGGTTAGTACACAAGCTAGGAGAGGGATGTGACCTTGTGTCAGAGAAAGACAACAGTTTGGCACAAAGCCCAGTGGACAAGAGTTTAATAATATACCCTCTTTGGTAGAAGCCACACACACACACACAGACACACACACACAGACACACACACACACACACACACACACACACACACACACACAGACACACACAGTGTTTTATAGACCAAACACCTGTTGGGAAAGATGAGGAGAGGAGGTAAGGGAAGAGA
>NC_061067.1:3971888-4044388 GCF_021917145.1 Hypomesus transpacificus
GTGACTCCTCTAGCATCACATCATGTACTACTCCCCTCTTCCATCACCCTCCTCCCCCTCTCCTCCCTTCTGAAATAAGAGTCACATTGTGTTTTGTTCCTCCAGTCTGGAACTCCAGCAGTGTAGGGCCCGCTCGGTGGCCAGCGGCCCCAGGACGTGAGCTCCTACAAGGGCCTGATTCATCCTGAGGGAGGGGGTGGAGGCCTGGAGGTAGAGGAACTTCACATACCCTCCCCAGACCACTATGGTCCTCTAGCAGGTCCCTGGTTACCCTAATACTACACTACAAGACTACAGGGACACCAGCTACCAGCGCAAGCTAGACAACTCCACACTTCTCTCTGCCGCTTTTTCCTCCATCACTTTTTACTCTCACGTTCCCTCTCACCTTCTCTGCAATTTCAGTCCATTCATCTCGACTCCCCTCCTCTTTCTCTTTCCTGCCACTCTGACAAGCAGGGACAGAGAGAGCTCTGTCTAGAGCCAGGTTCCAGCTCCCAAGCCATCCTCAACATGCAGCTAGCTGCTTGGGAGCATCATCATCATCATCTGTTAGCACTTAGCATCTACCATTAGCAGATACTTGACCTTTATCCTGTAGCATGGTCGCCTGTTAGCCTAGCATCATTTCACATGCTAATACTTGGTTAGTTTTTTAGCCTCTAGCTAGCATGTAGCATTATTATAATGTGGAAGCTAGAATCTAGCATTAGCATGGTGTGGTAGTTAAAATCTTGTAGACCACTCCCTGGTAGGATGTCAAGCCCCAGTGCAAAGGGCCTCCTCCTCCTCTTTTGATAAAGAAGTTAATGTTTACAGGAACAGCAGAACAGAACGATAAACTTTGACTACATTTCTGCCCTAGATTATCTCTAGTTTTCTGCCTCCATCTTTCAGTCTCTCTTCCTCTACTTCCACCTTTCAGTCTCTTTTCTTCTCTCAAACTGATCATTGTTTTACTAACATACACACTCAACCCCTCCCTATCTCTCCCCTTCTTTTGCTTTGACTTATTATCCCTCCTCCAAGTTCAAAACTTCTGACGCCTGAAACAGTTTAAACCACCCATTCTCCTCTACACACTCCTAACAGACACCCCCTCCTCCCCAACATAGTGGCCAGTGCTTATCATAATTACAAGAACCTGAAACAACATTCAGTATCCACCACTTCCTGTTGAGGCAGGAAGTCAGAGACCCTCACCAGTCTTCAGGGATAGGCCATTTCCTCCTCCCAAAAAAAAGGATAAAAACGACAGAACTGACAAAAGGGGTTATTTTCCTTCTCATCTCCGTCATTTTTGTTGCTCTTACAGTCTTCAGTATACTGTTATTCCCCCCCCCACCATTCTCCACCTTTCTCCTCCTCCCCTTGCTTCTCTTTCTCACAGTCTACCAAAGCAGACATCTTCCCTCCATCCTCTGCTGCAGATGAGGTCATCAGAGTAGAGACAAGCACACAAACAAGATGGCCGCCGCTAATCTCTGCTCTTGCAAGAGTCTGCTTCTTACACTCACTCGTAGTCTCCATCTTAATTCTATGTAATCACAGCTGTGTGATGATACACTGATACACAGACACACAGGAGTGCGTGTATGCACTTCTGTGTGTGTCAGCACAGTCAGCATTACAGTGACCTTGTCTTGAGCAAACTGATACTAAACTGTCAGTAAGATACAAGTAATGACAGGATTTCTACTGAAACACAAAGGATGACTCAAGGATAACTGGGGGAGTCCATCATACCAGATCGTCTCAAGAGGTGTTTATAAGAGCAAAAAAAGAGAGAAAAAAGGAAGAATGGAGGAGAAGGGAGAAAAGAGGAGAGTAACCTAGCCTGATCTGCTGTTACGTAAGTGACCTGATGATGATGGCTGGTTCACCTGTCTGTCTCTGGTTCACCTGTCTGTCTCTGGTTCACCTGTCTGTCTCTGGTTCACCTGTCTGTCTCTGGTTCACCTGTCTGTCTCTGGTTCACCTGTCTGTCTCTGGTTCACCTGTCTGTCTCTGGTGAGAGAAAGAAGAGAGGGAGATGTGTTCTTCTCCAGGTTGATGATTGTCTAGGTAGATCTACCATCTACCCTGGCTCACCTTTAAACTTTATTTCTGTGGGGTGGGGTGAGGGCTGACAAAACAGATGGAGAGAGAAGACTAGAGTGATAAAGAATGCGAGAAAGAAATAGATGAATTAGTTGGACAGTGCAAGAATATTAGATCTAAAAAAGGAGGAAGTGTTTGGTTGATGATATTCCTCTTTAAACGTTTAACAGACAAACAACAACAAACAAACAACTTTAAATCTACAACTCTGTTTTTAGTAATTTTTCACTGGATTGTCTAATAATTCAATGTGTGTGTGTGTGTGTGTGTGTGTGTAGGGTGGGGTGGAGGCTAGGTTTCAAACCAAAGAAAGGGTTGTGAGTCTTTGTGTCTCCTGCCTGCCTTGAGGGCGTCGACACAGCCTATCACAACCTGTACTCCCAATGGGAGCTTTGTGTGTGTGTGTGTGACAATGGAGAGGACACACCTAGGCTAGTCCTATACCCCTCCCCCCCACTAAAACACACACATCAACTATCTACCCCGAACCCTCCTTACCTCCACCCCACCCCCACAGACTTAGGCAATTCCTCACCCCCTTGCATCCCCCATCACACAGTCACACCTACAGCCCCCTACAGCTAAGAATCCTTCCCCTCCCCCTGCCATGAACACTACTACCCCTTTCCTCTAACCCCTCCTCTTGTCTTCTTTCCCCTCCTCTCCTCTCAATCCTCCATTTAAACCCTCCTCTCCTCCTTCTCTCTAACCACTCCCTGCTTCCTCATCTTACGCCTCCTCTGTTTAACCTCTGTTCATCCCAGTTAGAGGATGTTTTGGAAACACGGGAGGGAAACTTATTCCTGTTCAAATCTTTATCGACACGTTGTCTCTAAACAAAGTTCTCTTTCAGGGAGAAGTCTGTCCGGGCAACAGTGTTATACACCTCTCTCTCTTTGTGTGTGTGTGTGTGTGTGTGAGTATGACTGCAAGTGTGAGTGTGAGAGAGAGAGAGAGAGACAGAGAGAGACAGAGAGAGAGAGAGAGAGAGAGAGAGAGAGAGAGAGAGAGAGAGAGAGAGAGAAAGACATACCTCTGGGTGTTTGTGAAGGAGGCACAGGCATGTTAGTGTCTCTCTCACCTGAAAGGGTGGGGCTGTGGAAGAACTGAGTGATAGGACAGTATCAGGGGAGTGTGTGTGAGTGTGTCTGGTGTCTTGTAGGTCCTGATTCCCATCTGTCATCTCTATACAGTCATTCAGAGACTATCCCGTTCTCAGTATTGAGAATGATGAAACCCGTTAGAGAGTATGTACAGCTTGACGGGAAGAGGTCTTCCTCCTCCTAACACATCATCATCATCATCATCATCATCATCGCCCTGGGTTCCACTCAAGAGGTCATGGTTGTTAACTGGACAGTCCAGAAGGAGGTCAATCTGCCATGCTCTCTGCCGCTGCTCACTTCTGCTTTCTACACAAGATAGAAATGCTGAATCATCCTGAGACTGAAGACAGAACTCACCAGAGCACACTTTGCCCTCAGATCAGCGGAGGGGACCAAGGATAGAGAGAGAGGAGGGAAAGATAACAGTAAGAAGACTGGACAAAGTACGACGGTGAGGAAATGAAAGGAGTTGGGGGGAGGGGCGGGTAGAGAGGAGAGAGAGAGAGAGAGAGAGAGAGAGAGAGAGAGAGAGAGAGAGAGAGAGAGGCTATAGTGTAAAGAAACTTCATCCCTCGCACCCTTCCCCCCCACCACTCAAGTCTCAGCATAAAACCATGGACCTCACCTTTCACTAGTACCCTCCCTTCCCCCTCGTCACAGCTGTGCAGTGGGATTCTCTCCACTCAGGTGTGTGTGTGTGTGTGAGAGAAGGAGAATTATAGGGGGGGGGGGGGGGGGGGGGGGGGGCACTCTTCTAGCACCCAAGAAGCAGCTAAGACTTGGGGCATACATGCGTTGTCTGGTTGCCATGGAGACTGAGGCGTGTCCCGTGTTTACAGAACAAACAATGGTACCTTTTCAACAGAGGGACAGAGGGGAGGAGCAAGAAGGGAGTGTGTGTAGGTGTCAGTGTGTCTGCATGGTTCTGGCTGAACCATAAACTAAAAGACGGGATTTGGAGAAAGGGGCCGTGCTCTCGGAGGATGCCCTATTGAAGCAGCTCTACTCTGCACTAACAGAGCTGTTCTCTCTGAGCATCCCCTATTGAGGCAGTATTACACAGGGATTAATAGGGATTAGCTCCCTGTTCAGCTCAGCCCATTCAGATGCACAGGAAACAAGATTGTCAGGCTGCAAGTCAAACCGCCTCTCTGTAGGACGGGCAGGCCTTTAAACCACAGAACACTCTGGCATCACAGGTAGCTAGCCACTCTACTGCCCAAGGGTGTGTGTGTGTGTTTGTGTTCATCAGGCCGATCACTTATCAGACAGCCAGCTGAGTCACCTGGGGTTGGCTGGCAGTGGCAGCTTTTACTGACTCTGTTGTGGTTGTTGTTTGGTAAAGATCTGTCTGTGTTCTAGAACAGATCCTTCAAGATCATCTTAATGACGATCAAACTGTTTTCTACCTAAACATCCTTAAGTAATTTAACAAACAGTTGAACATTTAGAATGTGGCGTGGCTGTCTACAAGGATACAGGGTGTGTCATATCCTCTCTGTGCTCACGTCGCGGTAAATTCAATCTGGAGATAGTTACTTTATGGTAACTAATTCAGTCTATCTATTTGCATACACACACTCCCCTCTCTCTCGCTCTTCCCCATCCTCTCCCTCCCTCTCTGTTACACATTCAAGAACCGCATCGCCTAACCAGTTTTGTGTGTAAGCACCACCTTTTTTTCCTCTCTCCAGCCTTCCTCTCACCCTCCCTCTGTCTCCCCCTTCCTTGCCTGGCTCCAGTGAGCAACAAGTGCTGTCTGTGAGTACCACCCCTCCCCCTCCCTCCCTCCCCTTCTCAACCTCCTCCTCTTCCCCTCCCCTCCCCCTGCTGCCTCCAGAAGCTATCGCAAATCCTCAGCCCAGAGCAACTGCCAGCTGACAGGACTGTTTAGTCAGCAAGAAGGACGAGAGAGAGAGAAGGAGGGAGAGGGAGTGAGAAACAGAGAGAGAAGGAGGGAGAGGGAGGGAGAAACAGAGAGAGAGAAAGCAACAGGCTGGAGAGAGGGAAGACGACAGGGAGGAGACAGAAATGGTGAGCGAGTACACACAAGCAGACAATGAGGAAAGAGAAGAAGAGAGAGTTAAAAAATAGTACAGCCTACAGAGAGAGAGAGAGAGAGAGAGAGAGAGAGAGAGAGAGAGAGAGAGAGAGAGAGAGAGAGAGAGAGAGAGAGAGAGAGAGAGGGTGGGAGTGAAAGAGCTAGCGCGGGAAACATTCTTACTGCGCACGCTCCCGTGTAGTCTCCCTCTCTCTCCATCATATTAACCATTTCCTCCCCCTCTGACAGCTAACATAATTCAGAGATGGAGGCCAAACTTCTAGAATACATTCAACTACAAACTACAAAACAACCGTACCTTCAAATAATTTCGAAAAAAAGAGGAGAAAGAGAGAGGAGAGACGGGGGTTGTGGAGCCATTGTTTCTCCACTTCCTCCATCTCTTCCTCCTTCTTCAGTCAGAAGGCAGTTTCACTTCCTGTATCCCCCTATGATCCTCCATTCTTGTACCCCCTCCACTCTTCTCTCCTCTCACCCTCTCCATCTTCTACACAGCCTAGTTGCAGCTGCTGGTACAGGCTCCATTTTCTATCTCTCCCTCCCTCCCCCATCTCCTCCCTCCTCCCCTCCTGGCATTCTTTCACATCAGTGACATGGCCCTGGAGTTAGACTTTGGACCCACAGTAAATACCTGCTTTATTTGCTGCCTGCTTGAGGTTGAAGGTGGCCGTGTGTGTGTGTTTATGTATGTGTGTGTGTGTTCCATGTCATGTCTGTTTCCATACATGCGTCTTTGTGTCAGCATTTCTATACACACAGGTGTGTGTACGTGTGTGAGAGAGCGTGTGTTTGTGCAGCTGTGGTGTCTAAAGTACACGTAACCTTGAGAGAAAAGGACCATAGCTAGTAGCTAGCACCATCTTCAACTCGAACCAGCCCTAACCATCACCATCGCCTGCAAGTCTGAGTGAGCTGGACGCACCCCTAGCTTTTTAGCAAGAGCTAGTCAGACCTAATCCTCGCCTGCTAGCCTGCTTATCAGTGGGCGCTGGTCCACACCCCACCCTGTGGGCTACAGCAGACCAGGGGACAGATATCAAGCTTAGTCTCTCTATTTAGTCATCCAATCTGTATTAGTTGCCCATCTAAACACACGTCCACCCAATACCATTAGATCTAGGCTATTGATTCACCCATGGTTGGCTTTTTGAGACATAATAAGAATTATAATCTTGTTTTAAATGCTTTAATGCTTCCCGCCATCTTTTGCGTATGAAACTTCCACTTTGGGGAAGTGCATTGGCTATCAGCATTGGTCGACCAGTAGAAAACTTGCTGGTGATGCCAATGGAGATCTCTCCTCCTCCACATCCCTCTATCTCAGGATGGGTAGAATTAACAGCCTCTGCTTCGCTATATAAAGACAGGGGGATGAGGACTTGTTTGGACTGCCTGTCCTGTACCACAAATGGATGAGTGGGCCTCATCCGTCTCCTCTGCTCCTATATTTACCTCACTAGCCCACAGACTACACACCCACAATGGGGGTCTAACTGAGGACTCTGCAGAGTGGAGGGAATATCGTTTGTCTGCGCATGCGAGTGTATGCACGGCAGCTTGGATGCCCACACCTGTAACGGAAGTTCAGCAGAAGAGAAAAAACTCTTTGAAGTGGGATCTATAAGTTAGCACACACACACACACAGATAGACACACAGAAAACAATGGAAGCACCAGCACTGTCCTACTTTAGCTCAGTTGGACCCACTTCTCTGATTTCACTCATCACTGACTGTGGGCCGCGCAGCCCCCATTAGAAAACACTCTGGCTCGCCCACACCTCACTACAGTCTAACTAGACTAACAAACCGGCAAGCTAAGTAACATCAAAACAACAGACTCGTCAGCTAATAATTTGCTTGCCAACTGGGCTACCTTACCACCCTATCACAATACAGTAGGCAGCTAACAACCATGCTAGACTATGTATTAGTATTGTCAGATCTACTGATGCATCATGGGAGAGACTGGGCATAGCTCATGCATGTACACTCGCATCCTCCCAATGTGAGGTGACCCCGAGGAGCAGGCAAAATCAGTAGGGCCTGGTTGATCTTAACAGAAAACTTTTTTTTGTCTTCCCAGTCTCTCTCATCCAAACACACACACACACACAATCTCTCTCCCCACTTTCATAACCCAATGCCTCACCCATCTACCCCCCCTTCTACCTCCTGCACCTCATAACCTCCTTCATAACACAGTTCCCAACTTCTTCTACCCATCCCTTCTCCTTGTCCCTTTCTCCGATTCCCCTCTTCATCTCACTTTTCTCATCCCACTCTCCTTTCCTAACCTACGGCAATCCTGTAGGACTACCTCCAGTGGGGTCCCTGTCTACCCCCACTAGTCCCTGAGCTAGACTGGGCTGGGGGATGGAACATAATCTTATCTAAAAAAGGCAGGTTATAAATAGCCAGAGGACCAGAGAGGACCAGCAGCCAGCAGCAGCTCGCCTGCACCTCTGAGGAGGGGGGAGCAGGGGGGGCAGACACACAAGACCCCCCTCACCCACCTTAAGGAGGCTAGTTGGCACTTCCTGAGCTGTTTGAGATGAGGCTTGTGCTAATACTCACACGGGCAGTCAATGCTAAGCTAGGCTAGGCAAGACATTTGTAAGGTACAGGAGGCTAACATCAGGAGCATGCTAGGCTACAGCTTCCTATTTATCTACATCAATGCGGCTAGCCAGGCTAGGCTAAGGAAGCTAGTGCAACAGTGCAGTCCCACATGAGGCCTCATTAGCATCAAAACTTTAGCATCATTTTCCTCAAAACGGTTTGAGTCCCCCCCCCCCGAACACACCCCTCCTCATCCCTTTCTCATCATCCCTTCCTCCTCATCCCTTTCTTCTGGCTCACAGAGCATCAACAGGTTACTGACTAAATAAAAAGAGACAAATAAAAAATAAAAATAAAATAAAAGGTAAGAGAAAAAAAAAACCCTAACCCTAAGAAAGGTATTAAATGAGGTGGAGATATGTTTTAGTTTTTAGTAACTTTACTGTCATTCAGGAAAGAAAACAACATCTGTCCATGGGGATGGAGGAGGAGGAAGGGGGGAGGGGATGATGGGGGGGAGGAGAGGATGGGGGAGGAGAGGATGGGGGAGGAGAGGGGCTAATTAGGGCTAAATCTCGGCCTAATGTGTGGAGCAGAGACCCTGGGGGGTTGAGGGCTTTTAATTAGACGCCTCTTTTCCTCTCTCCCCTGAGGATGAATCTCTTTGCATCGAACCGCCATTCACCTCTCCTAGGAGACACACACAATCTAATACACACACACACACAATACTTGAAGATGCCACAACTTAACTGAGAGAAATAAAATTCCAGTACATCTTACACAAGGCCAACACAGGCATCACTGAGATCCACATAAATCCATGTCATTGTCTTTTCTCAACAAAAAATTATTATTATTGTATTGTCACAATAGGGGACTAGACAAGCTAGAACTAAGCTTTGTGACTCCTACTCTAAGGTCATCAGAAAGCCACCACTATTTTGACAACAGAGACTACCATCTACCAGTTGAGTCAAGAGTATCAGATGCTACATTTACCATTACTGAAGGAGACAGGATGCCTTGTATAAAACAAAGGATAATTTACAGCTGACAGCATTTTCTTCCTCGTTATCAAGTTAACAATTATCAATTTTGTTTTGTCCAGGTCAGATAAAGTTGCATTTCAAACCACCAAACAACAATATTTTCAATGTGGTTCTTTCTCACCAATCAATTATCATAGCATTGTATTTCCCTTATAGGCTAAAAGCCAGCCTCTAGGTCTGAACATGTTTTAACTTGCTTTCAATTTCATATCAACAAATGTCAAAGCCAAAAAGTCTCATTAAGATGAAACTATGTGAAACCCCATCGGAAAACCAAATGTAGTTTTGTTTTGATCATCGCTCAGTTCATCCTTACTCAAAGAAAAATAACTTCACAAACTATAACTCTATCCCCTTCGCCCCTCCTCTTTATTCTACATGCCTTCACTTGACTGTAACTGCGGGGCCTGCACGAGGACGCAGCCTGCTCAACATCCTCAGCACCATCCACGGAACAACCGCTTCTCAAAACAAAAGTCCCCATCGGGTTTTTTAGACCAGATAAACTGGTTCACTTCACGGAACATGGATTTGCAGATAGGCTGGGCCTGGACTATTAGAGGCAGGAACTCCCGACTAGGTTGATAAGAACAACTGTTGCGCGTCTCCATCCCCCTTCCACCCCCCCACCCCCCATGCCCCTCGTGTTGCTACAAGGCGAGTATCATCTGAAGTTGCCTGATTCCTTCACACGATATATAACACACATTCTAAAATGCCAACAACTTGAATAAATTGTAACTAGCACTTTTATAGTAATATAGTGTTTGGGTGGAGAAGATGGGCCTGTCGGAAAATGAATGTGTTTGATCAAGGCTGTCGCCGTGGGCCTGCGCGGCTACAGTGTAGAATTTCGTAATGGAATGCGAACTGCTCATCCGGATCTGTACTCTCCTCCCTGCCTCCTTCCGAACGCCCGGAGAGAGCCGAGAGGAGAGCAGGATCATCGCCCCGTTTATCTTCGACACAAAAAACGCTTTGAATCTTCAATTTTCAACCACCGTGTCTTATAATCGACGGACCTACACTTAACAGTTACCCGCATCATCTGCAAACAACTTGTTGCTACCAGAAATGTTGTTTTTAGACAACTACAAACACACCACCCCTGTGAGTGCGCACAAGCAGTCGACGAGAGCGAGGGGGGACGAAGGGAGAAAAAAGGAAAATGCCTAGCAACCATTATCTAACCAGCTCGAGCTACGTTGCAGTTCCCTGAGAGACAGAAACGCATCAATTCATCACAATAGTGTAACTTTCAACCGTCTGAACAACCGTAAAAAAAAGATGTTCCCCAATATACTACACAAAAATTATATGAACTTTGCACAGCGTCACCAAAGTGCAGTTGAGCATCCTTCTCCATATAAAATATGACGTAAAAGAAACTGAATGTGAACAACAAAAGTTCGCTAGGCAATATTGTGGTTTGAATTACAAATGTAAAGGAAGTTCCTTTTACAGGTATAGCTGAGACAAATGCGTCTGGGGGATGCAACAGGCGTCACAAAATGATGGTCAAGGTGATGGAAAAAGTCTCGCTTTACTTCCCGTTCGGGTGAATCGACGAAATTACAAATTTGTCGATTTATGACTTGAAATACACTGTCAACATTTTAGTCGTTAACAAGAAGAAGAAAATAAAGTTTTGAAAACATCTCGACAAGGTCAAAATGTAGCTTGCTAGCGGCTATACCAACACATGGCAACTGAGCTACCGCTAGGCTTCGATCAAAGTGCACCAGAGATATGGATGCTCGGTGGCTAGTTACCAAGCTAATAGACTTTGACCCTCCATGAGCTCCCATCATTCTGGGAGAGACAAAACTTTACGGGCGTGGAAGTGAACAAACGAACAACCAAAGTTGAATTAAAGTCGGAATGAGTAACTATTGAGCGGTTAGAAATAATCGAGTGTGAGGAAGAGACAAAGTCAAATTCCTCCGCTCAGACGGGTTAATCATGGATGAGCATCGCTCCTTTTCGAAACTAGGAAGCAGACGGGAGTTGCGAGAGAAAAAACATCTCCAACCGCACAACTCTTCCAACTTTGATACTTTGACCCATTGCAAGTAAAAACTTGACCAAACACATATTTGACACAAGATATCGACAATATAAGATGTAGCATACGTAAATAGTTTGAGAAGGTAATCCGAGAAGCTTGGTAGGCTACTTACGTTTGACTTTGTTGGGGTTGGGCTGCTTGCGCCGAGACATACTGATGATGGTGACTGGTGATGGGTTGAGAAAAAAGAAGCAGCAAAGTTGTTCCGGAGAGGAATCAAAATGGCGTTTCTGAGGATGTGCAAAGTTCGACAACTTTGTTGCCCTCACTCTTTTCTCTGAATTCCTGAAGAGGAAAACAGAAAAAAGAGTTGAGAGGCGAGAGGAAAAGCACTTTATTTCGCTATCCTCTCCGGTCGTCCTCAAAGTGCTGTTCTCTCCTCTCTCCTAAACCTGATAAGTAAAAGCGCATCACGTGTTGCTCCAGTCAGTCGCCTAGGGGACGTGGGGAGGCTGCTGTGAGTAGACTTCGGCCAGTAAGCATCTCCAAAGGAACCTCTCTGACTGGCTAAAGAGAACAGGGAGGGAAGAGAAGGAAAGGGAGGGGGGTGAGAGAAAAAAAGTTTTATCGAGGTGGAGGACGGCGTGGTACCCTCGATTTTTCTCCGGCTGCTTCAGAGAAAATGTGTGTAGAGAAAAGGAAGTGTATGCGCTCGGTGATAGTGTAGAATTTACACGCCGAATTTTCAGTTCTTTCTTAACGTTCTAGAACCCTGTTGATCAACATCACGAAAAGCAGTTGACTCACGGTGTTAGTAACGACCTCGAGCCGTGTGTGTTGGGGGGGGGGGGGGGGGGCAGATGCTTTTGGTATATAAATAGCTTTTCCAAATGACTGTGTTGGCTACTCAAACGATATGATGTTTGTGAAGTATTCCACGTTGTATGGGTTGATGAAGTCCATTCAGACTTTTTCTGCCTTCATATAAACTAGTTACAGTTGTTACATTTAGTTTCTTCTGCTACTTCTGATTTACTCCCGCATTCCTGCAGGCCCCTCATCCACAGATACTCAGACCCCTCCCAGTCCCATCACTGTTGGCCGCCACATCCCCTCCCCGCCCGAGCCCGCAGGCAACACAGGAGCCTGGAACCTCCCAGCGACTTTGCAGAGATAGAGTTGGATGCAGCTGTGAATGCTAGCTTTAAACTATCAAGTAGCCTGTTTTTTCTTTCTTTCATAATCGCATTTATATTACTGTGTATTATATTTGTGTAACTGATATTGAGGACAACGTGTGTCTAATACATTTACAAAATGTAGCCTATCTTATAACATTCTAAGAACCCTATCAAATAAGTTAATATATGGACTGCCACCATGTAGCTTAAGATCACAAACCATCACACACCACACGAATAGTTTCAACAACGTTGATCTTTAGTAGGCCTTACGCACACTACTCGCAGAATGGCAATCTCACGATGGACCAGATGAGATATATTCACTACTATAATGTAATCAATTGCTTAACTCTCAATGGTTTACTTTCAAATTTAAATTAAACTGTTGACAAACAATTAACTCATTCTCGGCTCTAAAAACAAATGTGACACTTCAAAAGGTAAGTGCATTTCGGGAAAGCAGAATATATTATGTCCAGCAATGTAGGCTACACCTATGTCTCCAATTCTGGGTACAGGGTATTTTTAGGTTAAAATTCTCAAAGCAAAGTAGCCTACTATTCACCAAGGACCAAAACTTTATAGGTCAACGTAAGTTAGTTGATCAGTTCAAAATAGTTGGTAGCTCTAGACAATACAAGATCAAAGCGGTAGGAAATTGCTGTAGCCTATATTTGCTCTGATGTATACAGAGCGAAGTGGATTTAACGGCTTCCCCAAATCAATAAGACTCAACGCGCGCAGTAAAGTTGATATTCGTCGGTGGTTCTTGCGCAGTCTCCAAACTAGCCTACATAAAGTTTGTGTGATGTTATTTATTGTACGTAACCATGACATCGGTCCCGGTTGCCAAGGAACAAACCATCTTGCCACTTCGACAGCAACAAAAGGGTGGATTCATCCATCGTATGCGAGCAGTGGGAGGAAGCGACCGACATGCCGCATCTCCAATCCACTTTCAGGAAAACTAACCATCGACTCAAATTTCAATCAATTGAACGTTAAGTTAGTTCATAATCAATGTGATTCCGTCGATGAAAACCTGTTGTATTTGAATGTTTGAATGACATGAGACTAGTCACATGAGTTCAACACCTGTTGGTGGTGTGGGGGATGACAACGATATGCGGATCTCTTGCTCAACTGGCTGAGACTGAGTCGAGCAGACTCCCACGTAGGCCTATACTCTCCTCCCATCTACTCGAATGTCTAAAATGTGTTTCTGACTTGATCTCCATATTCTCAAAGTAGTCAAACTTTTCGGTGAAAACTTTGTAGCGCGCTGTTTTGCGTCTTTGCTTCTTTTTTTTTCTTTTGGGGGGGGTGTGGGGTGTAGTTTGAGCTCCACAGTCAATGAAGAGATAACAACGCGGGGAGGGGAGTGGAGGGGGAGAAAAACCGGTTTCCAATGGTGACTGATGATTTGTAGGTAACAGTTGTTTGCCTTCCATTGCTGCCTCCACTGCTCCAAAACAGCCTGCCTGCCTGAACACAGACCCACTGTGCATGCTGGGCAACTTGTACAGGCTGTTCTTACAAGGCAATTCTTTTATGAAGTCGAGCTTTTTAAATTACATTTTAAAGAAGATATAATTTGTAGCTTAAAAAAAAAAAAAAAGTTTTTCTCTCGTCTTTGTGCCACCTTGAGGGTACAAAAGGTGTACTAGATAGGGATTGGAACTAGAAACCTGTCCCAGCCAGACACTGGAACTAGAGACCCGTACAGGGAAATAAATGGTTAACAGAGCTTCTTGACCTCTCACCTCAGGGTAACACCCTGACCAAAGACACATCCCCAAGAGGACCCTGCTAAGACCTGGCAGAGACTGGCCTGGCCCATCTTCCCAGTACAGATTTAAAGAGAGGGGGAAAAGATAATGAGAAAGAAAACAGGAGAAATGAAGAGAGAGGTGAGAGAGGAGGGACAGACTGAGGTAGTAACATGAAGCTCTCTTCTGCCCTGTCAAGGGATCCAAATAGTTTGGAGTGCTGAAGTGCTTTTAGCTCTGACCTGCCTTGCCTTGCCTGGCTGCCTGCCTTGCTGCCTGTCTGGTAGCCTGGCTACTCTACTGTAGAGTTCTTTCTGTTTGGATCTCTGAGCCTGTCTGTTCTGTCCATCGGCTGGTCTGTCTAGGTAACTGATTGTCCATCCTTCTCCCTCTCTCTCCCCTCTCTCTCTCTCTCTCTCTCTCTCTCTCTCTCTCTCTCTCCCTCTCTCTCCCCTCTCTCTCTCTCTCTCTCTCTCTCTCTCTCTCTCTCTCTCTCTCTCTCTCTCTCTCTCTCTCCCTCTCTCTCCCTCTCTCTCTCTCTCCTCTCTCTCTCTCTCTCTCTCTCTCTCTCTCTCTCTCTCTCTCTCTCTCTCTCTCTCTCTCTCTCTCTCTCTCTCTTTCTCTTTCTCTGTCCAGTAGTTGACCTTTCTGCCCCCCTTTCCCACCACCCTGGCCAATAGTAGAATATCGACTCCTAGTAAACAACCCCACAACACACACCAACTCAGCCTCTCATATGGGAAAATGATAGTGTCCAAGTCTGTGTCCCTGGCCAACTATCAGCAGCAGTAAATGATTGACCTGTAGCTGGAATAGAAGCTGCTGCTCTGTCAGTTCGATGGTTGCTGTTTGTGTGTGTGTGTGTTTGAGTGTGTTTACGCATTACTTTGCATTCATTTTGTATATATCTGTGTGTGTGGGTGTCTTTGTGTGTGTCTGTGTGTGACATGACCGTCGAAGATGTCAAGATGGTCATCCAGAGCTGAAGTAGTGATTCCACATCTGTTAAAGGATGGCTGACCGGGGCAATCTCTCAACCTGCTGCCACGGCAACAGCATCAGATGATCATAGCAGCAAGTAACCACACACTTCCTCCAGCAAGCCGAGGTACATATACTGAACACTAAACCTAGCATCATGCATCTCCAGTGACAGAACGTATAGGAACCTTCACCTCCACCACCAGCAGGGTGCCACCCCCACAGGAACAGCCTCACTAGTGTCAGGTGTCTCCACTGTAGAACACCTTCTACAGGACAACCACACAACCCTACATCTGTAACCAGATACATTCATGGATCCGCATACTGTGTTTAGTCAACAATAGAAACCAGCCAGGAACTATACTGGCTGGAGTACCAGGTGGGTAAAACTGTTGATGCACTGTTACCGTTAGCTACTTTGATTTAGTTCAACTTGTAAGATGGTGCCAGTTATAAGTAAAGCTGGACACTGATATTCTTTCTTTCCTCCCTTCTCTCTCTCCTTTCCTTGCAAGTTTCCTTACCACCATCCTGCCCTCATGGAAGGAAATCTGATCCTACATGACAGGACAGGTGGCAGCCTGTTTCTCTCTACACATCTCACACCTATCCATTCATAGCTAGATCACATCTTATGGGATGGACGAAATATTTCTTCCTTGGAAGAAGGAGGGTTGAGGGTGCATTGTGGGAGATCCCAAACTTGGGCCTTCCTCCTCTCTGTTCCACATGGTGCTTGGAGGGTGAGCAAGAGCCCTCTAGTGGCAGAAATGGGGACTTGCAGCTGTGCACCTTGGCCTGAAGGGCATTTTATAACTCAAACACACATTCACACACACAACACTATGTGTATATTGGACAGGGGTAAGTGTTACCTTTGGAGCAAAGCTGTCATAGAGAAATGTTGATGGGTTGAGTAAAGGTACAGCTAAGCTGATACAGGTAGAAGGCCAAAATCACAATTAGAAAACAAAATGTGTTTTATCAATCACTTTTTGCAGAAGTTGAACACATGTTAAATATGTATGAGTGTCTTATCATCGCCTGTCTCGGTTGAAAAGGCATCTGTGAACATCTCGTGTGTTTCCTGCTAAAACACATAAGTCACTCTCCACTTGATCAAGTGGAAATAATTAACAAAGTGTGCGCACCATAACTAACCCACCCCCGTCCATCTAAGGCATGCTGCTTGAGCACAGTGATGTGATCTGGTTCCCCAGGACAGTGTGCACATCAGCTGTACTCTGTGAGAGGACACAGAAGGAACCAGGAATATGGGAGGGGAGGAACACAAAACATCTAGTGTGGTCTGGCTTACAAGATAGTACCAGAGGTGCAATATTTAAGATACTGTACTGTATCTACTGAATGTATTTAACCCAGGTTCGAGTATGTCAGTAGATAAAACATGGCAGAACCTCCTGTTTGTGTAAGAAACCTGCAGTAACAACCTCTCACCACTGGTTGTTTTAGATCCACACTGAACTTCCCTTTCAGGTTTCTCAAAGGCTACCAGCCCTGTGGACAAACACAGCTAACAGTTTAGGGAACACCGGGAGAGCGACAGGGCTTGTGTAATATAATGAACTTTATTATCACTCAGATATGTATTGAAATGGTTTTAGTGTCACATACACACTTCCTCTCTTCCTGGAGTAGAAGGAGAAGCGAAGGAAGTCGGGTAGACAGAGGCTCTTGTCATAATGGTGGGCGTGGCCACCATCAACATAAAGGTCAGCTGACAGGAAGAGTTGCTCTACCAACTGGCCTGGGAGGGATGAGGGGTGGAGAGGGGGAGCGCAGAGTAGAGATGACAAATATATAAGAAGAGAGGACTGGAGAAAAGAGAAGATGAAAGGAAAAGGTGTAAGGAGAGGAAGAATAGTTACAGTTACAGTATCCTGATGCTGTGTATGTGGTTTTAGTAGAGCTGTTGCTAGTTTGTGTTTCTATAGGAAGTGTTGCTGTAGGGCTCAAGTAGCAACAGAGACATCTGTAGGGTCAGCCAGCAGCTCGATTGAGGGCAGGGGGTGAAACTCAGCCCAATGTCCCAAATAGAGTCTGGGGCAATCAACAACACAAACAAAGGTCTGTGTTAAATCTTTATCTACCTATTTAAATAGTGGAGCCTGGTGAGACTTTAAAACAAGAAAATACCACAAGAAGAGAAACATTCTGAATGACACTGGCTTGTGTATTATCATGATTGTTTTTTCTATCCCTTAACACGTGACACATGCACACATTGTCAAAGACAAAAATCCACTGACTTCAGCTTTGATAGCACACTTTGTACTGTTCAATTCTGCAGAGGCTAAGGACTTTGCAGAATGGCCAGAACAAAAAAACACAGGACCAACAGACACAGAAATACGACCTATGAACTATACATCTAATTACAAAGGCAGGTCTGTGTGTAAGGGTCTTTCTCTTTTGATTATCTTAACTATTGGGTTTTACATTTAGCAAGTACATTGCCCGGGACCCAAATGTGAGGATGGTTGTTGTTGCACCACTGACTTTATTCAGTGTGACACTGGTTGAGCTTCCCCAGGTACACATACTCTTATGTGTTATGTGAGTTGCATAATAAAGTGAGCGTACACAACTTGATCTGCTTTAACCATCAGTTTAACGTTTTTTATATTCAAACAGGTAAAGCACAAATGGTTCAAGTAAATCTTTATCTGTATCAGTGGCTGTTTCACTGTGTAACGGCCAGATTAACAAAATGATTAAAGCTGAGAGAAGTACCCGTTGCAAGAAATCATCCATGAGCCTCTTCCTCATGCTCACTGGCCTGTTTTCCTCTGACCCCCCCGCCCCTCCCCCACCTAACTCACAAACACACTTTCATTCATCTTCCCCATGGTGTCCATTGCCCTCTAGTGCTGCTCCTCATTGGCCACTGACAGGTTTCAACAAAAAAGCAACAGAGTAACACAACAGTGTCATGATTTTATGAATGCTTTATTGATCAAAATTGGCTGAGCAAAGCTTTTATTAAAACATATACTAATAAATGCAATGAAGCAGAAAATAATCAAAATGATTATGTAAGAGACCAAGGTTTCTACTGGTTTTGAGAGCATTGCCAAATGTTTTCAAAGACAGATTCATATTTGGAAATAGAAAAGCATAATTTTCACTGTCTAAACATATTAGTTTCAAATTCAAAAAGAGTATAATAGGAAAAGCATTTGATCAGATAGGTTGTGAAATTATCAAGATTCTATGAAGCTAAAATATTTGGTTTGCATTGTTTTCAAAGACAGATTATTTTTCAAAACCTGAACGTAGTTTTCAATATAGCCTCCACAGGTTCATTTAAATTTTAATGGGGAACATGTGACTTGAAATGAGTTGTTTTGCGTATTTTCATTCCAAGGAAATAGAATCTGCAACAAAAATAACATGTGCTACTTGGCGTCGCATTCCTTGCTCTCTGTTGATTGGTGGGTCAAGGGGGTAAAGGGGCAAGTAGGCGGGTTCTCTCCTGCCAAGCCAATCAGGCTCGGATGAGAACGTCCAGGACGCCACAGACACGGCTGAGCTTGTTGCAGTCCAGAAAGGCGCAGAGGCGACTTTTCCCTGTCCACTTCGGACGGCACGACTCGACCCAGGTGACAGTGGTGTTGGGAGCTATCACACTGTGCACACACACACACACACACAGTGTTTACAGTGCTGAAACAATGTCTATGAAGATGTGTGTTGTATGTGCGTGCGAATGTATGTGTGTGTGTGAGGGGGGGGGTCACCTGTACTGCTTGATTTTGAAGTCCAGGAGGCCAGATCCCTCACAGCTGATAGAGACGTTGTCCAGAGAGAAGGTGAAGGGATTGGTGAAGCAGACTGCGACATACATCGCCTCACCCAGACGGGGGGGTTCGCTCACCTGGGAACCCACAATACACCATTGTCACAATGTGTGTGTGAAAGAAAAGGAAATGGAGCAAAGGGGTGGGGGTGGGGTTACAGAAAAGAGAGAGAGAGCCAGAGAGGAAGAGAAAGCAAGAGAGTGTGTATGTGTGTGTACTGACCTCAATGCTGAGAGTAGGGACCTGCAGAGTGAGGGCCTTCACAGTAGCGAAGTCCTGGTTGTCGGTGGTGTGTCCCAACAAAGTGAAGTTGAGGTTGGAATGAGAGTTGACCTTGGGCATGTACTCCACCGCCAACACATTCACGAAGACACGCACAGCTGGAGGAGAACAGCAGGACAAGGGGAGAGGAGGGAGAGGAGGAGGGGAGAGGAGGAACAGGAGGGGATGAAGGTTTTTCTCCATGTATATCATCTCAATCTCTCTCTGACACACACACACTCAGAGGGCCTCACACTCACTTGTGTGTGGACTGACGGTGACATCCAAGTTTTCGTCTTTGAACTTTTCTGACGGCACTCCAGTATAAAAGGCCACACTGCCAGACAGGTTGGCCTGGGATGGATGGATGGTTTGTTGGATCAAAGCAGGGATGGATTGATGAATGAACAAACAAACAAAAGAATGGAGACAATGTGTGTTTTATACACACAAATATACATAATGCACAAACACGTTTATGTACAAACACATACTACACATGTCCATTTATTCACATTGGCACAGTACATCCCACCTGTATCTTGAGCTCGACCCCCCCCAGGTTGGTAAACTCAATAGCCAAGGTGAAGTCCTGCTCAAGCCGGACTTGTTGGACCAGGATGGTCGCTGTCACTGTGGTTCCTGGCAGCTCAGGGTTGTCGCTCTCCAAGTCCTCTCCTGGAACACTGGTGGGTTTATCATAACTGACGCCTATTGAGGAGAGAGAAAGTCAGACAGGGTGTGTGTGTGAACATCTATGTGTCACATTAGTGTATGAGCATCAGTCCTGCCACGTACCAACAGGGTTCTTGTATGTATTTGTGATGTCAGCTGGCTCATCACTGCCCACAGACTTGGTGAGGATCAACTTTCCCACACTGGTTTTGTCTGTGTAGAAGGTGGTCAAAACCCCAGATTTATCACGCTTTTTGAACACCACAACACTGGCAACCTGGTGGGGAGGGAGAAAGAAGAGGAGAGAGGGAGAAACATCATTAAAGGTTTTCTTGTTTGTCCTCTTTGTAATGTGTCCTTGTTTAGAGAGTGTTCCTCACCTCAGCGAAGACAAACTTCATGTCAAAGGGATAAGAGAGCTGACGATCCTTGATGGCCTTGACTGATGCTGGCCCACAACGATAATATCCTGCAAGTTACACACAAACACACAATAGTTTCATCTACTTATACACCTCAGTAGTGTGTGTGTCTCTGTTTGTTTTAATGTTGGTGCACCTGTGTGTGTATTTGTGTCTCTGTGTGTTTGTAAGTGTGTGTGTGTGTGTGTGTGTGTGGGGGGGGGGGGTCCTACCGCTGCTTGTCTCCTGTGGAGTGGCGTCTACTACCTGCCAGCCTCCTAGACCTGCAGGCAGATCACTCCTGCTCATGTACGCCTCATTCCAGCAATGGAAGTTCCTTGAATATAACAGAATAGAATCAAGAATGGAGAAGAGATGAGCAGAGCAGAGTAGAACAAAGAACACATGGAGAGCCAGCACATTCAAAATACGTTTTCTTCCTGTGCCCTATTATCATCGGTTGATGCATGGCTGAGTGACAGAGAGATGGACCTACCAGATGGAGTCCCTTGTGTTGAAATAGTCAGGTTGTCCATCGGGAAGGAAGATGAGGTCAATCCTCATGTTGCCGTCATTGTCATGGGCGGAGCCGTAGTTTGTAATGACCCTGGATGGGATTCCCAGACAGCGCAGGACTGGGCGGGGGTTGGATAAGGAGAGCTTTGAGTGTTTCTGTGTCTGTGTGTATACTTGTTGATGCGTGTGTGTGTGTTTTCTGCGTTCATTTGAGTGTAAGGGCTCCACTCACAGGTGTTGAACACTCCTGCAAAAACCCAGCACTGCCCGTAGCGGACAGGTGTGCGTGTGCTGGCGTACTTCAGCAGAATCTGTGTGCTGCCTGTCCACAGATTAGGAGACGTGCCCAGAGAATAGTCTTCGTCCCATCGTCCCACTAGTACCCCATCATCATCCTCTGAGTTAATCTGCATGTAATGTTTTGTGAAAAGAAAAGCTTTTGTCACATTTGATCAAATGTGTTGTACAACAAATACCTAGTACCAGAGCATTTACAGAATGACATCTGATAAAGCAACGTAAAGTCATGTCAACATAAACGAAGTAGCAGTAATACAAAGGTAATATGTTAAATAAGTTAAAAGAAAATGTTCCATGTATGATGTTCCAGTGCTGACTCACCATGGCCGATGCCTGCCTGGTGACGTAGATGCTGTTGCCTCTGTTGTCAATAGGCATATTACATGCATCCAGGATGTAGATGCAGGCTTCCAGCACTCCACGCTCAAACTGGAACACACACAGGGACCCTCTGTCATGCTTGTGGGTGTGTATTTGTGTGTGTCTGGGCAACTGAATAAGTGTGTGTATATACCTGACCGTAGAGCCACATTCTGTGCGACTTCACATCAACGTCTCCTTGGTATAAGACTCCATGATCATTCAGCACATACTCATTCCTGTCTGTATCGTTGTTCAGAAACACTTCATCATCTAAGGAGAGCACACACACACACAGTCCAGGATTAGAGTCAGTACTCTTTATTCATGGAGACACTGTCTACAACTATATAGTTCCAACATCTTAATCACTACAAGGTCATTTCAAAACATTTGCTATGAGAGTATTCTGAGTGGTTTACTCTACGTGATTTGTATTTAGGTCCACTGTAAGATGAACAGTGGAGAAACATCATACTCACTACTCTTACTAAACTACACCACTGAGGATACCCACTTCTTGACCCACCACCACAACTTCAGATGTACTGACCAGGGCACCAGGCGTTGAACAGCACGTAGAGGTCAGTGCTGGGGTCCCGTTTGGTCCGGATGATTCCACTAGGGATCAAGATGGCCACGCAGGTCTGGAACTTTCCGACCAGCGCTTTTGGATTTGGAGTGATGCCCAGCATCACCATGGCACCTTGCTCACTCACCCTCCTTCCTGTCCATGACCCGCCGGGGCTACCGTCAAAAGGCACTATAATCATGGATTCTTTACTGGCTGTGGGGTTGGCACCTGGGAATGGGAAGGTGGGAGAAGAGGAGGGGAATTGGGTGTAGAGGAGATGGAGAGTGAGAAGGGGGGCAGAAGAAGGATGAGAGGGGGGGAAGTGGAGAAGCTCTTGACATTTACATCTTCACAGACAAGATGGAGTCATTAGCAGTCTCCCTTTGGAGATAAGACAACACACATCAGCACCTGTGAATTCAGCGCTTGGCTGGTATCGGTCTGACATCTTTGTTTAACAATCATTAAGCATTCTGTACAATGTAAACACAAATATTTCTACTCAAACAACGTATGCTAATTGTAGCCCAACTAACTTGGAGTAAGTTTGATTTAAAATTACATTTTAAGTTGGATTTTTGTTTTCCAGTGCAGAAAACCAACGAATGAATCTTACATGTGTCACCCATGAGACAAGTCAAACACACAAGTTAATCATTCTACATGTCCTCTTACTAAACAGCAGAACAGCAGAAACACCCACATAATGTCATTTTAATGCTGAACAACTACACCTGGAGCAGCTCACCAATCATAAACTCCAGCTGGAACTTATCGGTGGGGCTCAGGGGTCGATTGAAGGTCACGGATACAAAGAACTCCTGTCCCCTGCGTATGATGAGCTCGGGGGAGTCGTACCTGGTGGTGTGGTGCTCCACCTTGTTGATCTTCTGCAACATGTCCACTGTGACCACGTTGAGGCTGGAAATGTCTAACACACACACATTAATTTAAACTTAACTCTCTCAAAAACCTGTGTGTGCCCCAGTTTGGCAGACGGGCAGTTTCAGGACAGTAGCTGCAGATCCCAAAGCCCTGCCCTCAGCACAAAAACACTGCTGCCCCTCAGCTCTCATTTCCCAGAGGGTCACAGTGAGAAGAACTCTTTCTTGCTGCCCAGAAAGCCAATGGGGTTGAGCTGCAGCAAAGTGTTGAACTGAAGAATCATTCAAACACAGTGGAGCAAAATATGGATGGTGGTATGAAGCATAGAAGAATGAGAGATGCAGAATTGAAGGGGGGAAAAGTTAGATGCAAGATTGGACGAATAGAGGAATGGAGGGCCATAGGGATGGAAGATGAAGAGGTGTAATGAGGTCAGCAGTTCTGAGGGGTGATGGAACATGCTGTCACACATGCACAAACACATTTCTTTTTTTCCTACCATCTGAATATATTGTAGGATCCCATGTTCCTTCCTTGTCAACAAAGTGTTCAAATTCCTGTGGTGTGGAGATCTTAGCATTACAGCGGGGACGTTGTATTCTGTGACGCCCAGAGGTCACGAAGGGCACCCGCTTGGTATTGGCATGACAACTCATGGTGAAATGGCAGTAACAGGTCCTGACACTGCTATGTAGAGAGGGGTGGGGTGAGGTGGTGAATGGAGGAAGAGTGGAAGAGACTGAGGGTAGAAAGAGAGAATGAGAGAAAGTGAGTGACAGAGAACTGTGCTGTCGATAATATCTTGATGAGATATTAACTGAAAGTTTTTGATTACTTTTCAAGAAAAAATACCAGATTAATTCTGCCCAAAGTTGGTTCAGAGTGTGTTGTTTTCTAGCTCAAAAGAGGACTGAGGATTCCCACTCACCTGTTGGATTGTTCCAAGGAAGAGATGAAGCTGCTGAATCCCTGAGGCACTCCAATGGTGATCCACAGAGTTCCAACCAAGGATTTATAAACCCCAGATAGTTCCTCATTCACACACACACACACACACACACACACCCACACACACACACACACACACACACATAAACACACACACACACTGACCATGTCCCCCATTGGAGAGGAAGTGAGGTAGAAAATGCTGACTGGGATTTACTTGAGGTGGCCTTGACCTTGAATGAGAAGCACAGTCATTTTAAAAGGTTTATTAATTATTACATCAAATCATTACAGTCTTTGAATCTCACAATATGACCAGATGTCCATTTTGTCACAACCCGTACAATCCAAGATACTCGCAGATGATTTTCCACAGTAGGTCTAATTCTTCACAAATCTATGATTATATTTCCACACTATTGATCTAATTTAATGGTGGATTATTTAAATACTCTGGTATTAAGTCATTTAGCTCTGGAACTGAGTGTTCCTCAAGGTTACGTGTTTGTCTGCCAAACTATGAAAGTCAAGTGATTATCCACAAATATATGACACATCTAACGTGTTTAATAAAGTCTGCTAAATAAAGAGTAGGCTAATTATTATCCTTTTCTTTGTTAGAGAACTGTTACATTTCTTTGATGTTTATTACAGTTGTTATCATTCTAATCCTTAACTTTTATATACTGTACACTGTACACGCTCTGTCTCTCTCTCATTCTCTCTCATATATATATACCCTGTTTCCCTTTCCGGCCCTGGCTACAGAGTCTTTTCAGAAACAGTAAGGATTGACAACATCTTAACTTTGCGCTTATCACACATGTTTAACAACATCACATGAGCCAAACAGTTCGCTTTCACGGCAGAAATTGTTTGAGCGATCAAAGAAGGCAAAGTGTCCATTAGCGCCACAGTAAGCACATGTTGTAAAGAGAGGTAGGCTAACCTGCTTAGCTAGCTACAGTACCACAGCCAAGCCAGGTCCAGAACTTCCGTGAAGTTACAAATGTGACTTTTGGTATCTCTACCGTTTCCAGATTTTTGTTAGAAACTGACAACATTACATTATCCATAGTGATCAAATATGACAGACCAATTATTTATGTGAGTTAAGATTAAGACCAGCCAGCAAGCTGACAAATAATTGAGTAAATTCAAATGTTGCTAAAAATTGTTAGCTAGCCTATAGCTAACATCAAATCCTCAAGCCTCAAATCCTAGATAGCTAGAGCTAGCCTAGCTAGCTACTTTTACTGTGCGAGTTAGATCAACTTTACCTTTGTAATTGTCGATGTAGCTCAAAACGTACAACTTGAACCCCTTTTCCCTTTTGATCGAAGGGCAGTAGGCCTATCATAGAGTCCTACATCGTTGACTGTCATTTTGTGAACGCATTTTGTGTTTGGGAACTAACTTAAAGCTCGCTACCGGACGTTGTTGACCTGACTTATTATTTTGATATTTATAAATTGTTCATACTGTTTTCATTGGTGGCCCGCCTGCATTACCCTAGCTGACCACTTGTGGGCTGCAGTCCTGAGGTTGGGAATCGCTGCTCTATAGTAAGGGGGACCGGGGTCGGTTGGCACACAATTCACTGTCTGCCATATTTCTCTGGCATCATTTATTTTACAATATTCTGTTATGTTAGAAATGTTACCCTCACCAAAAAAGTTTGTGTTGTTGATGTTTTAACACAGTAGAAGAGTGCAGGTCGACAAAGCTAACATTTTGGATGTTACAATTTTGTTTCTGTGACGTTCAAAACGCCCCAAAAATGCTGTGTGCCAACCAACCCCTGTAGCCAACCAACCCCTACTGGGTCGCCATGGGTTTGCCATGGCTACACCAGGATATCTGGTCACAGTGACATCGTACAGTTCCTCATTCTAGAACACAGAGAATTTCACACTCTTGACACTTCCTGCCTGGGTCAGACAGACCTTCTGCTGCTGGATATACAGAGGGGTTTTAATTGTCAGAGTATAAACTGACCCAGGATCATGTCATCTCAGCCTCACTGGCTGTGATCTAAACAGACCCCAAGCCTGCTCTGTGACTCTGGAAAACATTAAAATCTGGTCCTCTTCTCAAAGCCCCCTCAGCAACATCAATACACCAGCTATAGTTTAGTGGGCTGTCAGCATTTCTCTTGCTCTGTTTCTGCTGAGATGAGGGGTTCCTACAGTAAATAAGGACCATGTGACTGGCATCCTGCTGGCAAGTCATTCTCAGGGACAAAGTATAATCCATCTTTGAAGGAAATCTGATCCTGCATGACATTTACATTTAGTAGATGCTCTCATCCAGAGCGACTTACAGTAAGTACAGGGACATTCCCCCAAGGCAATTCCCCCGTTATTCCCAACCTTCCCCTGAGCCAAGGTTGTGTCCTTGGGCCGTGAAATGTCATTTTGCATGGCTGGGAATCAAACCAGCAACCTTCTGACTGGTAGCCCGATTCCCTAACCGCTCAGCCATCTGACACTCTGTCTCTAAGCATCTCACACCTATCCATTCATAGCTAGATCACATCTTATGGGATGCACTAAAGAGGGTTGAGGGTGCATTGTGGGAGATCCCAAACTTGGGCCTTCCTCCTCTCTGTTCCACATGGTGCTTGGAGGGTTAGCACGAGCCCTCTAGTGGCAGAAATGGGGACTTGCAGGTATGCAGCTTTGCCTGAGGGGCATTGTATAACTGATTTACACACACACATCCACACACACAACACTGTGTCTATGTTGGACAGTGGTCAGTGTTACATTTGGACTAAAGCTGTCATTGAGAAATCAGCATCATGTATTTTATTGATGGGTTGTATACAGGTACAGGCAGAAGGGCAAACACATGAAAATATACGTTTCATCAATCACCTTTAGCAGAAGGTGATTGCACAAAGTGAAGAAACCATAAATCACTCCAATATGGTTTAATTCTGCACTGCAGGATTTGCTCCTAGACCCGTTTATCAGATGTATTTCAGAACAAACACTGACTCTTTCACCGACAGATTAACAAAATGACTAAAGCTGAAATAAGTAACTGTTGTTCGGAAGCCAACATCTGCCTCATGCACACTGGTCTTCCTCTGAACCCCCCCCTCCACCACACACACACCAAACTCACACACATTCACACAAACACACTTTCATTCATCTTCCCCATGGTGTCCATTGCCCTCTAGTGCTGCTCCTCATTGGCCACTGACAGGTCTTCAACAAAAAAGCAACAGAGTAACACGACAGTTTTATGAATTCTTTATTGATCATAATTGGCTGGGCAAAGCTTTTACTACAAAAAATATTAATAATAGAAACAAAATAGAAGATAAAGAAAACTGGTTTTGACAGATCCTGCCATTTCTCTTAAAATGTTTTCAAACACGGATTCATATTTGGAAATAGAAGAGTGTAATTTTCACTGTATAAATATTTTACTTTCAAATTCTAAAAGAAAATAATAGGACAAGCATTTGATCAGATAGGTTGTGAAATGATCAAGATTTTATGAAGATAAAATATTTGGTTTGCATTGTTTTCAAAGACAGATTATTTTTCAAAACCTAAAAGTAGTTTTCAATATAGCCTCCACAGGTTCTTTTAAATTTGAACGGGGAACATGTGACCTGAAATGAGTTATTTTGCATATTAAATGTGCAGGAGCCATTCCAAGGAAATAGAATACAACAAAAATAACATGTGCGACTTGGGCTTCGCATTCCTTGCTCTCTGTTGATTGGTGGGTCATGGGGCAAGTAGGCGGGTCTTCTCCTGCCAAACCAATCAGGCTAGGATGAGAACGTCCAGGATGCCGCTGACACGTCTGAGCTTGTTGCAGTCCAGAAAGGCACAGAGGCGACTTTTCCCTGTCCGCTTCGGAGAGCACGACTCGACCCAGGTGATAGTGGTTTTGGGAGCTATCACACTGCGCACACATACACACACACAGCGGTTACAGTGCTGAAACAATATCTATGAAGATGTGTGTTGTATGTGCGTGCGATTGTATATGTGTGTGTAAGAGGGGGGGGGGGGGTCACCTGTACTGCTTGATTTTGAAGTCCAGGAGGCCAGATCCCTCACAGCTGATAGAGACGTCGTCCAGAGAGAAGGTAAAGGGATTGGTGAAGCAGACTGTGACATATGTCACCTGACCTAAATGGAGGGGTTCGCTCACCTGGGAACCCACAATACACCATTGTCACAATGTGTGTGTGAAAGTAAGGGAAATGGAGCAAAGGGGTGGGGGTGGGGTTACAGAAAAGAGAGAGAGAGCCAGAGAGGAAGAGAAAACAAGAGAGTGTGTGTGTGTGTACTGACCTCAATGCTGAGAGTAGGGACCTGCAGAGTGAGGGCCTTCACAGTAGCGAAATCCTGGTTGTCGGTGGTGCGTCCCACCAAAGTGAAGTTGAGGTTGGACTGAGAGTTGACCTTGGGCATGTACTCCACCGCCAACACATTCACGAAGACACGCACAGCTGGAGGAGAACAGCAGGACGAGGGTAGAGGAGGGGATGAACGTTTTTCTCCATGTATATCATCTCAATCTCTCTCTGACACACACACACTCAGAGGGCCTCACACTCACTCGTGTGTGGACTGACGGTGACGTCCAAGTTTTCGTCTTTGAACTTTTCTGACGGCACTCCAGTATAAAAGGCCACACTGCCAGACAGGTTGGCCTGGGGTGGATGGATGGTTTGTTGGATCAAAGCAGGGATGGATTGATGAATGAACAAACAAACAAAAGAATGGAGACAATGTGTGTTTTATACACACAAATATACATAATGCACAAACACGTTTATGTACAAACACATACTACACATGTCCATTTATTCACATTGGCACAGTACATCCCACCTGTATCTTGAGCTCGACCCCCCCCAGGTTGGTAAACTCAATAGCCAAGGTGAAGTCCTGCTCAAGCCGGACTTGTTGGACCAGGATGGTCGCTGTCACTGTGGTTCCTGGCAGCTCAGGGTTGTCGCTCTCCAAGTCCTCTCCTGGAACACTGGTGGGTTTATCATAACTGACGCCTATTGAGGAGAGGGAAAGTCAGACAGGGTGTGTGTGTGAACATCTGTGTGTCACATCAGTGTATGAGCATCAGTCCTGCCACGTACCAACAGGGCATAGGCGATTTTACCGTGGGTGCAGAGGGTGCATCTGCACCCCCTACTGTTGGGATGAAAACACTTACATTTTCAAATAAGTGTAAAAAACTGATTCAATGTTTTTATAAAATGTTTAAGTGATGTCAGAGTTGTATTTTCTATCGTGGTTTGTTGTACTCTCATAATTAATTTCAAATTTTATGATCTAGTATTCATTTTGAGTATGTTTTCGTAAGCAACAAAAACATATTTCACTACCCTTTGCACCCCCAGTTTTAAAACTTTGAATCTCCTCTGGAACAGGGTTCTTGTATGTATTTGTGATGTCAGCTGGCTCATCACTGCCCACAGACTTGGTGAGGACCAACTTTCCCACACAGGTTTTGTCTGTGTGGAAGGGGGTCAAAACTCCATATTTGTCAAGCTTGTGGAACACCACATAACTGGCAACCTGGTGGGGAGGGAGAAAGGAGAGGAGAGAGGGAGAAACATCATCAGAGGTTTTCTTGTTTGTCCTCTTTGTAATGTCTCCTTGTTTAGAGAGTGTTCCTCACCTCAGCGAGGACAAACTCCATGTCAAAGGGATAAGAGACCTGACCCTCTTTGACGGCCTTGACTGATGCTGGCCCACAACAATAATATCCTGCAAGTAACACACAAACACACAATAGTTTCATCTACTTATACACCTCAGTAGTGTGTGTGTGTGTTGGTTTTGTTGTGTTGGTAAACCTGTGTGTGTCTTTGTGTCTCTGTGTGTTTGTCAGTGTGTGTGTGTGTGTGTGTGTGTGGAGGGGGGGGGGGGGTCCTACCGCTGCCTGTCTCCTGTGGAGTGGCGTCTACTACCTGCCAGCCTCCTAGACCTGCAGGCAGATCACTCCTGCTCATGTACGCCTCATTCCAGCAATGGTAGTTCCTAGAATAGAACAGAATAGAATCAAGTATGGAGAAGAGTGGAGCAGAGCAGAGTCGCACAAAGAACAAATGGTGAGCCAGCACCTTCAAAATACTTTAGCTTCCTGTGTCCAATTATCACTGGTTGATGCATGGCTGATAAACAAAGTGATGGACCTACCAGATGGAGTCTGTGACTTTGTCACGTTCTCCGTTGGGGAGGAAGATGACTTCAATCTTTATTTTGCCGTCATTGTCATGGGCGGAGCCGTAGTTTGTAACGACCCTGGATGGGATTCCCAGACAGCGCAGGACTGGGCGGGGGTTGGATAAGGAGAGCTTTGAGTGTTTCTGTGTCTGTGTGTGTACTCGTTGATGCGTGTGTGTGTTTTCTGCGTTCATTTGAGTGTAAGGGCTCCACTCACAGCTGTTGAACACTCCTGCAAAAACCCAGCACTGCCCATAGCGGACAGGTGTGCGTGTGCTGGCGTACTTCAGCAGAATCTGTGTGCTGCCTGTCCACAGATCAGGAGACGTGCCCAGAGAATAGTCTTCGTCCCATCGTCCCACTAGTACCCCATCATCGTCCTCAGAGTTAATCTGCATGTAATATTTTGTGAAGAAAAAAAAAGTGTCACATTTGATAAAGTGTGTCGTACAACAAATACCTAGTACCAGAGCATTTACAGAATTACATCTGGTAAAGCAACGTAAAGTCATGTCAACATAAACGAAGTAGCAGAAATACAAAGGTAATATGTTAAATAAGTTAAAAGAAAATGTTCCATGTATGATGTTCCAGTGCTGACTCACCATGGCCGATGCCTGCCTGGTGACGTAGATGCTGTTGCCTCTGTTGTCAATAGGCATATTACATGCATCCAGGATGTAGATGCAGGCTTCCAGCACTCCACGCTCAAACTGGAACACACACAGGGAGCCTGTGTCATGCTTGTGGGTGTGTATTTGTGTGTGTCTGGGGCAACTGAATAACTGTGTGTGTGTGTATATATACCTGACCGTAGAGCCACATTCTGTGTGACACAGCCTCAACATTTCCCATGTATAAGACTCCATGATCATTCAGCACATACTCATTCCTGTCTGTATCGTTGTTCAGAAACACTTCATCATCTAAGGAGAGCACACACACACACAGTCCAGGATTAGAGTCAGTACTCTTCATTCATGGAGACACTGTCTACAACTATATAGTTCCAACGTTTTAATCACCACAAGGTCATTTCAAAACATTTGCTATGAGAGTATTACATTTACATTACGTTACATTTAGTCTTTTAGCAGACGCTCTTATCCAGAGCGGCTTACAGTAAGTACATTCTCCCCGAGGCAAGTAGGGTGAAGTGCTTTGCCCAAGGACACAACGTCATTTTGCACGGCCAGGAATCGAACCAGCAACCTTCTGATCACAAGCCCGATTCCCTAGCCGCTCAGCTACCTGACTCCCTCCCTATTCCGAGTGGTTTAGTCTATTTGATTTGCATGTCCACCGTAAGATGAACAGTGGAGAAACATCATACTCACTACTCTTACTAAACTACACCACTGAGGATACCCACTTCTTGACCCACCACCACAACTTCAGATGTACTGACCAGGGCACCAGGCGTTGAACAGCACGTAGAGGTCAGTGCTGGGGTCCCGTTTGGTCCGGATGATTCCACTAGGGATCAAGATGGCCACGCAGGTCTGGAACTTTCCGACCAGCGCTTTTGGATTTGGAGTGATGCCCAGCATCACCATGGCACCTTGCTCACTCACCCTCCTTCCTGTCCATGACCCGCCGGGGCTACCGTCAAAATGCACTATAATCATGGATTCTTTACTGGCTGTGGGGTTGGCACCTGGGAATGGGAAGGTGGGAGAAGAGGAGGGGAATTGGGTGTAGAGGAGATGGAGAGTGAGAAGGGGGGCAGAAGAAGGATGAGAGGGGGGGAAGTGGAGAAGCTCTTGACATTTACATCTTCACAGACAAGATGGAGTCATTAGCAGTCTCCCTTTGGAGATAAGACAACACACATCAGCACCTGTGAATTCAGCGCTTGGCTGGTATCGGTCTGACATCTTTGTTTAACAATCATTAAGCATTCTGTACAATGTAAACACAAATATTTCTACTCAAACAACGTATGCTAATTGTAGCCCAACTAACTTGGAGTAAGTTTGATTTAAAATTACATTTTAAGTTGGATTTTTGTTTTCCAGTGCAGAAAACCAACGAATGAATCTTACATGTGTCACCCATGAGACAAGTCAAACACACAAGTTAATCATTCTACATGTCCTCTTACTAAACAGCAGAACAGCAGAAACACCCACATAATGTCATTTTAATGCTGAACAACTACACCTGGAGCAGCTCACCAATCATAAACTCCAGCTGGAACTTATCGGTGGGGCTCAGGGGTCGATTGAAGGTCACGGATACAAAGAACTCCTGTCCCCTGCGTATGATGAGCTCGGGGGAGTCGTACCTGGTGGTGTGGTGCTCCACCTTGTTGATCTTCTGCAACATGTCCACTGTGACCACGTTGAGGCTGGAAATGTCTAACACACACACATTAATTTAAACTTAACTCTCTCAAAAACCTGTGTGTGCCCCAGTTTGGCAGACGGGCAGTTTCAGGACAGTAGCTGCAGATCCCAAAGCCCTGCCCTCAGCACAAAAACACTGCTGCCCCTCAGCTCTCATTTCCCAGAGGGTCACAGTGAGAAGAACTCTTTCTTGCTGCCCAGAAAGCCAATGGGGTTGAGCTGCAGCAAAGTGTTGAACTGAAGAATCATTCAAACACAGTGGAGCAAAATATGGATGGTGGTATGAAGCATAGAAGAATGAGAGATGCAGAATTGAAGGGGGGAAAAGTTAGATGCAAGATTGGACGAATAGAGGAATGGAGGGCCATAGGGATGGAAGATGAAGAGGTGTAATGAGGTCAGCAGTTCTGAGGGGTGATGGAACATGCTGTCACACATGCACAAACACATTTCTTTTTTCCCTACCATCTGAACATTTTGTAGGATCCCATTTTCCTTCCTTGCCACCAAAGGGTTCAAAGTGCTGTATGTGGTAGACCTCAGCATTACAGCGGGGACGTGGTATTCTGTGACGCCCAGTAGAGGTCACGAAGGGCACCCGTACGGTATTGGCAAGACGACTCATGGTGAAGTGGCAGTAACAGGTCCTGACACTGCTATGTAGCGAGGGGTGGGGCGAGATGGTGAATGGAGGAAGAGTGGAAGAGACTGAGGGTAGAAAGAGAGAATGAGAGAAAGTGAGTGACAGAGAACTGTGCTGTCGATAATATCTTGATGACATATTAACTGAAAGTTTTTGATTACTTTTCAAGAAAAAATACCAGATTAATTCTGCCCAAAGTTGGTTCAGAGTGTGTTGTTTTCTAGCTCAAAAGAGGACTGAGGATTCCCACTCACCTGTTGGATTGTTCCAAGGAAGAGATGAAGCTGCTGAATCCCTGAGGCACTCCAATGGTGATCCACAGAGTTCCAACCAAGGATTTATAAACCCCAGATAGTTCCTCATTCACACACACACACACACACACACGCACACACACACACACACACACACACACACACACACACTGACCATGCCCCCCATTTAATAGGAAGTTGAGGTAGAAAGTCCAGTCATTTTAAAGGGGTGCTCAAGTACTTTTCCACAGATGTACGACATGTTTACATCGAATATGTCTGCTCTGATTCACCTAACAGAACATGACTGCTCCACTGTTATAATCATCTAATGGTACTCATTGTCTTCTTTGTTAGAGAACTGTTACATATCTTTGATGTTTGTTGCGGTTGTTATCATGCTTATCCTTAGCTTTTGTATGCTCTACAGTACATCTGGGTCACCATGGCAACAGCAGGATATCTGGTCACAGTGACATCGTACAGTTCCTCATTCTAGAACACAGAGAATTTCACACTCTTGACACTTCCTGCCTGGGTCAGACAGACCTTCTGCTGCTGGATATACAGAGCGGTTTTAATTGTCAGAGTATAAACTGATGACCAGGATCATGTTATCTCAGCCTCACTGGCTGTGATCTAAACAGACCCCAAGCCTGCTCTGTGACTCTGGAAAACATTAAAATCTGGTCCTCTTCTCAAAGCCCCCTCAGCAGCATTAATACACCAGCTATAGTTTAGTGGGCTGTCAGCATTTCTCTTGCTCTGTTTCTGCTGAGATGAGGGGTTCCTACAGTAAATAAGGACCATGTGACTGGCGTCCTGCTGGCAAGTCATCCTCATCCAGTCAAACATGGATAAATCAGAGATGTAAGTTGACACATCTCACACCCTGCTTCGGCTTTTCTATGGAGGACATCAGAGGACACCACATGCAATTGACAGTGACAAAGGGACAAAGTAGAAACTACTGTATGTGTTAACGTGTCAGGGTGGCAGAGTACGTGCGTTTGTGTGAGTGTTTGACTTGGTGTGACAGACTGTTTATGTGTGAGTGTGAGTGTGTGTATGTGTGTGTGTGTATGTGTGTGTGTGGTTATGTTAGTTTGAGTGACCAATGTCTTCAAGGTCCCATGACCCATACTGCACAGATTCCAATCTGAGTCAGGGAGATATGTGACTGGTGTGGACAAAAAGAGAAGATAAATTATTGTAAAAAACTATCTTATTTGTGTCCATTTTTACAACTAATGGCCGGGTTTCCCATATTCGTTAAGAAGCTCTTTACGCTAAGATCTTCTTAAGAACGTTCCAAGAGCGTTCGAAAGCGCCCTTACAACGTTCTTAAGACGCTCTTAGCGTTAAGAGCTTCTTAACGAATCTGGGAAACCCGGCCAATATCTTCAAATGGTTGTCCGAAGTGTGATTATGTAATTTCAAAGATACACCACCAGGAGGCGACAGGACATCAATTTATCAATGGGGATGAGCAGTACCGCAGTCAGACCTTCCCCAGTACGCAAAACCAACCAACCAACCAACTGAAACCCTCATTCAGGAATTTTCTCCAACTGGTGACGTCTTGTCTTCCCTCGCCTCTAGTGTAGTATTGTGCGACATCGTTCTCGAACATTCCAGCCAGATAGGAAGGCGAGGGTGAGGACCATAGCATAATAGCAGCCGGGGGCTGCAAGTTGCAGGCCGCTGGGGCCGTCTACTGCACCCACCTTGTACTATCGACCTGCCTGTTGGCCTATGCCAAAAAATGTGATGATAGCCTAGGCCTACTAATAACTTTACTGATGTTCTGTGTCCCTGTTGCTTTTTTGGGATGGAGATGCAATTACGGAAGGTTATTGGGCAAAGAGCTAGTTCTCAATAAGGTCAAATAACATCGCACATCAGAACACCTAAAGTTATGATCACGGATGTCCGCTCTAAGAGCGGCGCGGACGCCTTTTTCTTCGATACCGTCTTCATTAAACACATTACAGCGCAGTCTCCGGTCGCAAAATGAACTGTCTAGGGACTCAATTACTCAGCAGCGTGGTGCACGCGCGGCGCGGCTGAGAGGGGTCCTTGCCGCTGTCCACTATTCGCACTGTAAGAGGATTCTCCCTCACTGCGCGAGCGCCTAGGGGAAACTTTTTAATATTCTGGTCGGTGCGTCGCGGGTCTGGCACTGGGAGAAGTAAAACTCATTGGCTCGCTACTAAATACCGCTGACGTCAACAGGAGTGGAAGGGGCAAGATCCTTTATTTTGGGGGGAGAACATATAACTGTATTCTAGCTTCATAGTCTACCATGAATGTATGTAGTGTGATGCCTATGTCTTTCTGTTTCTCTCCCTCACACGCACACCTCTTACGCCTTCTACTGAATTTTAAATGATTTAATTTCGTCAGTGAACCCATTTTAATCTCGAAGAAGAAAGGTTGGACGTTTAAACTCTATCCATAGAGAGGGGGATATAAACCTCACATTTACAATAAGCACTGGCACTGATGTGTCTGGTGTGTGGCTACGGGCGAGAATGTCGAGGGAGACTGTAAATGTCAACATTTTCTTAAAGGACAAAATATATCATTTTGAAAAACACTACGTCTGAAACAGACTGAGGGTATCGAATGACCGCCAGTCTCGGGTATTCAGTGACGCTTCAGGAACCCTGGGTATAAGCCAGAATAGTCTACCCTCAACACTTTTAAGAAGCTTCTATCATAAGAAATATTTTCTGTCTGTCTAGTGGCTGTCTATTTTCTCTTTGTATAATTGGATTCAGTTTGTATTTACACAAGGTCACAGTTTAGGCCATGGATTAGCTATCTAAAACCGGGTAGTTTTAGACCGGGCTAGAAAATGTAGGGTAAATTCACCATCGCATCATCTTGTTTGATTCGTTATACTGCCTAAATAATCCTGATGAAAATCTCAAATGCATACCCTGTGGATTACGCCTGATCAATAACTCGAACGAGGGAATGTGGCATTTAAAAACTCGGATAAATGGTCACAACACGCACTCTCTGCTCTCCAGACATGAACGGTTGGTGTGGTCGAGGGCGTTCACGTGCGCCCGTGACCCAGATGCCGGTATCACCGCATAGTTCTAATGACTGTCGGTACGAGAACAGAAGGAGGAGGGGAGAGTAGCAGCGGGGAGAAGAAGGAGGGAAGGAGGGGAGGGGGGGACTAGCCCTGTCTAGCAAATGAGAAAATGGAGAGAGGGGGAGTCCAACAGTCACTTTTACGTCAAGCATGGTATGTGGGCGTGAAAGAGAGAGAGAGTTCGGGAGCAGAAAAAACGAGGCATCACCGCCCTCACTTTACGGGGTGCACCATTTCACTCCTATCTGCCCGGTCGTGTGCGTAAAAAGGCAACGCTGGAGCACAAAAAACACGGAACCCGGTAACGGAATCTCTTCGGAAGTTGATGGCTATGTGTGACAACCAAACTCCTACATAGTTTTTCCGTTCAAGTTTTTAAAGATCTGCAGACGCCAATGGTTTTACCAACCGTAGGATGGGATTGACCCGGTCTGGGAGGTGCATCTCCCTGATTATAGCTGTCCACTTGGGTGAGTTGCATCCTTTACTCCCCCGGTCCTCCCCGCCTTGTACCAGCAGTGGTCTAATTCCTCTAGTCTATTTTATATTCTGTTCTATTACATGCGATAGGATAACGATCTATCGTTATTATTGTGCCAAATTGTAATAATTTAGCAACAAGGTGTTTGTGTCTAGCACATATCTTGTATTATTTTAGCAAAAAAGGAACGTTTGTAAAACAATATAAATTCCATCAATGAAAAAAATATTTTATCCTGGTCTATGTGCACAGCATAGGCTAGTCCTAGTGTAGCTACTGAAAGTCCCGTAGAACAAACACTCGGGAATGGGCTTCAATAAATAATGTTAGGCTACTTATAGCGTGGGTGCCGTAAATCTCCATAATGTCTGAGAAATATAGTACAATTGTACAAGTCTAAATGCTTCTGTGAAAACAGTAAAAATGAACATTGTAGGCTATGCGCTATTTTTTCTAGAGATATAATTATAAATAACATACGGTTGTTTTCCGTTTTCATTGCATAACGTCAGTGCTGTGGATAGAGAACGATGCTACTCGTGGAATCCGTTGCTGCTGCTGGTAGCTGGGGCATTTTAAATCATTTAGTCTACATCTTTCAAACCGAGGAGTATTTATAGGAGAACCCCCCACCCCCAGCCGATGTGATTCAAGTAGGAATGTTTTTCTTAGATCTTAAATAAGAACGAAAAATGTCAGTAAAAAGAATTGAATAAAACATTTGTGAAAGAACTGATGGAAAATTGTGAGTTAAGCTATCGGTGCATCCGTTTGCTATAGCCTGACTATAAAAAGGCTACATTTAAAATCAGCATATTTATTTGAGAAAACAAAAAAATTAAGCGTATCGAATAGGCCTATGTAGAGGCTATCGTTAAAATTGTTCTGAATATTAATCCATATTTCTGAAGGAAATGTGATGTCGTAATGTCGTTATAATCAGAGAAAAACTAATTATGCTTCATTTAAAACGAAGAAATGATCGTAATACTATTTACTAGGCTATTTTAAAACTAAGCTATTTGTGCCACGTTATCCAGTGTACCAAGTCCCCGTTCCCCGATTATTGGTTTTATCTTTTCACAAGGGTACAATATCAAACGAGAGTTGGCCTATTAGGACGTAGCCTATAACGGTACCGTTTGGTTGTTGTAAATGCTTATGCTCGTATGCCCTCTGGGTTGAATTTGACTGGTTCGTCCGAACGGTAGCCTACTACCTGATTCTCTAGTCCTATTTTCTGTGGTGCGTGTCGAGGACCTTTAGGGCGGAATGCGTAGTAGCATTTGTGTGTGGCTGCGGACTGAGAGGGGGTGTGACTGTTCCAGCAGGCTTTATTAAGTAGCAGCAGCATCCACTGCGGGCTGAGCTGTAGGCATGGATGTGCGTGTAACACGTGTGAGGACTTGTTCTCAACGGCACTGTCCTCATTTCACTCACTTGGATGGCTTCACCTCTGTTTTACGGTTTACCTGCTGCAAGAGTTAAGATTCCATAAACTATAACATGGTCAGAAGTTTTTATAGGCTACAACTTTAGTTATGGTTACCTGTAGTCGAATAGAACGTCCTAATTGAAAGTGGTCTCATGAATACTCCTTTAGGTTTTTCTTTTTGGTAGAGTAGAATATTCTCTTAGCCTGCCCTTTCTGCTCAACGTTTTTCTGGCACTTCTTTCAACATGATTAGGTGGTATATTAGGTTGTTAAAGGATTGAATACCCTTGTGAATTGTGTTGCATGCTCGATCCCAATCATTGTACACTGACACCACGCTTTGAGGTAAAACCTTGATTTGATTATGTGATATTTTTACAGTGCTGTCTTGCAAAACCTCACAGCGAACGAATAAGGAGGTCGTAAAGATAAAGCTAGGCTGTGAGTGAGAGCTTCCCGCTCGAGCCCTCATTCAAAATGCCTCAGTGCTCGTACTCCAGTGAAGAAGATTTGCTACATTTTAAATTCCAACATCTTTAAATTGTCCAATTTCACACATTTTGACGGTGACCTTGTCTGAGTTTATATTCCGCGACCCATTCTTTGCTGACGGCTGGGTTAAACAGGATTTTTGAGCGGCTGACCCACATGACGGGATGCATAAAGCTTTGGTTGGGATACCGTCCCGCAATCATTAAATTGGCTAGGCAGCAGGCTTTTGAATGCAAATTTAAAAGCCAAATTCAATTAATTTACTTTTTTACGCTGGCTTGTCACACAGCCTTATTTCTACACAATTCATACGGTTACAGCTGCAATCCAGTGATCAATCTAACGAAAAACGGTCTCTGGTTGCATGTCATCTCATTCTGCCGTGATAAACAACTGTGTATCTTTCACGGTGTGTGGTTCTGTGACCGATCGACCGATCGGGAACCACATGGTCTTGTAACAACTGATCAATTGACCGAATCTCCTGACTAACGAACCGCGGATACTCGCGTGCTTCCCACTCCTGGCAAACTGGAGACAGGGCTCGTGGGGGTCAGATGGGGGGGGGGGGGCAGCGTTAACAAGCCTGTCATTTTCTCTATTGGATGAATTATATAAAACAAGGACGACGCCCATTAATGGGTCTGAATGACCCAAAGCAGCACCACGAGAAACCACGCCCCTTCACACATCACACACATGCGCGCGCCTAAAAAGCCATGCAAATGTATGGAACACACCCCCTTTTTCACGCTCGTGGTCCTGATGAGAAGGGCGCGCATTACCTCATCTTCTTTGTGACTGTTCCACTCTATCGTGGTGCAAGGAAGTACGCCAGCAGGCAGGCGTCTCGTGAACCTGCAAAAGACTTCTGAATGGCCGATGTGGTTAATTAAGTAGGCCGTGGAATATATCTATTTTAACAAGCATAAAAACCATTAAATGAATTAAGGAAAAAGAATACATGAAACAATGTCAGATTATCAGAAAAATTCATTGTCTATGTTTTACTTTATTATAGGCCTACAAACATCTAACAAAGACGTTTTTTTAATATTTTTCTTCTTGCTACTCTTCAGCCTACCTGCTGCAAGCAGTGCGAGCCACGGGGAGATGTGATACAGTGTTTAAGGGCTTCTCCAACTGCCTGCTTCAACTGGGCGACAACATGGCCAGCTACCCGCAGGAGCTCGAGGAGAAGGAGAACTTACAAACGATCTGCACGTATGTTACATTGATGGTTTTCAACTCCACCCCCCTCCTCCATAATTAGTCCTCTCTCTATCTTTCTCTGTTTCCCTGTTTCAATGGGGTTACCCAAAAAAAAAAAAAAAAAAATCTGGATTCTGGGAAAATTGATTTCAGGAGAAACCCACACCTTAGAACATAATGTTAAATGTTCTTAGAAACCCCTTGACTTCATTTAAACACGCAACGAGGAAGAAATGGGGAGGGGGTAGACAGACAAGAACCATTGTGCGCCAGATGGCACAGGGCCTCCAGTTTAATTCGACAGCTCCATCACAACAGTCGCAAGGTGCAGTATAGCAGGAGGGGCGCGTTAATGTGCCCTCCCACTCCCCCCTTTCACACACGCATACCCGTTAATTGCAATGAGATATACCATCGACAAGGCTGAGTTCAGGGGTCAACATCAATAGTCTAGATTGGATTAGATATGGAGCCAGATCCGGGGGAGACCGCGTGCATGCACCAGTGGGTGTGCCGTGCATGCGCAAGGGAATATATTCTTGGACCGGAGGAGCCATTGGGCTGGAGATGACATCAATAGAAAACTGTTCATCACATGTTCAATCTGTATCACTGAGACCACCACAGTCCCATGTCACCTAGCCTGCCCTATTCTCTTTTTGCCTCCCTCTCGCCTGCCTCATGCACCCCATCCCCCTGCCTCAAGTCCCCTGCTTCAAATCTCCTGCTAGGTAAAATAACTGCTGGTTGCAAGGGGTTAGAAAGGATGGGTGGAGGAGCATGCGTCAACTTGGCTTGTTGTAGTGTGACACCTTCCTGGGTTGTGTGAGTGTGTGTGTGTTTGTGAGAGTCATTGAGAAGGATGGACATTGTCATTGGATTGTAAAAGCCTTATACATAGGCTGGATGTTCGTTATACGACAAATAAAAAACATGATGTCATCATAATATATTCCATTTTATTTGTCTTTATCCAACAGCACTGCGTGCATTTACACTTTTGTCCTAAAGCTTTGAAATTCACTTATAGTCTCACTGACGCCTGCTTCATCCCCCCTTCTCTTCAGATACTGGGACGACTTCCACTCCTGCGCCACCACCGCGCTAGCGGACTGCCATGAAGGAGCGACAGACCTCTGGGAAAAGCTGAAGAAGGAATCCAGAAACCTCGAGTTCCGCGGGAGCTTGTTTGAACTCTGTGGAGGCGGTAATGGAGCGCCCAAATCCACCGCTCCCCGTGGCCTCACCCTGCTCCTAACGGCACTTTCCGCCCTAGTGACTTGGCTTGCATTTTAAGAAAAACATACAAAAGTAGAAGCGACAAAATAAACAAATAAACAAATAAGAAGAAGAAAAAGAAAATCAAGAAAACAAGTGTTAACTATCAAGAAAACAATACAACAAGACATAAAAAAATACGTTTGAATTAAAATCTACACCCGAATGGATTTGTATTCTTCACCCGGGGAAGGCGATTTGATTTTGCCAGAGACATTGGCCGGTCGTCTTCAGGAGTGGCGCGCGCTCCGCCATATTCCTCTGACCTCGGGGTCAGTTACATTAAATATTTAGCAGGTGTTAAGTTGAAATGCTGATGACATTTTGATTGATGTTCACCCGGTTACAATAGTGGATTTACATAGCAACAAATAATTAATATAGACGCCAAGGCATAGAAACATCACAGTTATCACAGGTGATTGCAAGTTGCTCATACTGTAGCCTCTAACGCGAGACTGCGTTTACCTAAACGAGATCAGCGAGAACATACAAGCAATTTGCTTATAAGCCCTGGCCATTAACGTTCTAGACTCCACTTCTGACTTTTCTTTATTCGTTTTTATTTTTCCAAAATAATACCTTATCGAGCCAAGTATAAATGTATTGGGTGCTTGTTGATCTGATGCGTGTAGTTTCCTAGGATAACTATAGGATATATATCCTATTATATAGCCTATAGTTATAACTTACAATAGCCTATACGTCACCCTAGAATAAAGAAAGTCCACATATACGGGAACCCATAAGGAACCTCAGAAGCAGTTTTAAAGAGAGGAGATTTCAGGTGAAAACTATGGCAATACGACATCTTCAACGAGGTTAAGTAAAGTTGGAAACAATGGCTGGAAATTGAAATATGACTGTTGCCAGATAATTAAAGCGCATTGTAGGATTTAGCATCAGTGTGCGCTTCATGAAAGAATAACCCAATTTAGAGAAGCACTCTGGGGCCCACATGTCATCAGTCCTATTACAGTAGCACGATAGCCTACAACAAAACGCAGAATCTTTATAGCTGGATATATAAGTGAGTTTTTTGCTAGCTTTATGTAATGTTGCCAAGGCATTGACCATGCTCCACTGCCTTTTGAGACGTGTATTCTGTTTTTGTCCGTTTGTTTGTTAGTTTGTTCGTTAAAGGGGATGTTGCATATAAAAAAACCGGACTATTCCAAATCATCTAAGATTTTAAAAAAGAGAGACTATTATGTATATCAAATGATTTTAAGAAAATGATACTTTATCCCAAACAGTTTTAAAAACAGATTATTATACAGGTAGCTTATATTGAGAATACGAATGATAAAGAATATTAAATAAAATGGTAAATGTTTGAAAATAACTGTGTGGTTTTGATTTTAACAAATTAACACTTGCAAAAACGAATGGAAATAGAATGTATATTCGTTTTCTTGCTGAAATGCGTGTTGGTGCTTGTGTATTAGTTCATGTGCGTGCGTGGTGTCCTGAAAGGTGCACGGCATTATTCATTAGTATTATTCATGAAGGAGAAGGCACCCGTTCCAGTACGTTGGGAGACAGACTGGCGCATGCGTAGTCTGCACCCTCTCCCCTCCTCCTCCACCTTCCATCATCTTACACACACACATTATCGAGCGCAGGCGTGTTGTTTCATTATTAATAAGGGTGCATCCTCGGGATCTAGTCACTTCATATTGATCAGTAGAAGGACTGCAGCATCTCAATCTGAGGGCAAACCCCATCTAAAATGACTGCTAGAAAATATTGGGACTATACTTTGAAAACGAATCTTTTCACTAGGCTATTTAGATAGCATATACTTTAATGTAGGTCATACCCAGCGTGATACCAACTACATCATTCATTAATGGGTTTCACAGCATCAGTGCATGCTGACCACCTAAGAGACTGCCTTACGGGCTTTGGTAAAATTACATGGGTTATTTTGCCTAAAAAATTCAGTTGGATATGGCGTCTAGAATTTTTCTTTAACCTTGGAACATAGGCCAATGTAAATTAAATGTGCGAAGGAAACGAAACATGTGGAAACGAATATTGCGTTCAGGTTTCGTCAAAAGGCGGCTCATTTGCGTGTGTGCTCCCTTCGGGGAACGACTGATGTGATTTGAAATGCGTGTTTCTGCATTAATAGGGGTGTCTGTGTTTCTCTGTTTCTTTCCAAGAAAAAAAAGCCACAAGCTGGCTTTTGTTCTGCCTGTACACAGCCCTCTCTGTCTTGATCTGCTAGAAACATTCCCCCCATAAATCTAAAAAGTCTATTTCTAGGCCTATAGCCATAGGCATTTAGGCCTATAGGTTAAATGCGCGTATAGGATATTATTTTTTATAAAACATTAGGATTTAGAAATTAGGGTTGTAAATGTATATCCTAGGCTATTTGATATGTCACCTTTTCCCATTCCTCGGTTATCTAATGATCACGGCACAAATACTAGACTAAAACAAAACACAGAAATGATTGAGACGCGCTATTATCGCCCGTAAAATAGGCAGAGCTTCCACGCGAACACCTCATTAAAAATGTATGCCGCCCTAGCGGTTCCCTTGAGACCCATTCCGTTCAGAGCTTCCCCCGTAGCCTCACCGGTCACAGGGCAACACTCTCAGACTGTCTTGTAGGTGCCAGCTTCCGCGAATCTGCTGATTTGGCTGTTCAAAATGAAGACAATACTGATAGGCCTATAGATTCATATCCAATTTCATATCCAGCCCGCATCATAGCATTTATGAGACCGTAAGGCAGGCCTACATTGGTGAAATTTGGAACAGTTTAATGGTTGAAATGGCCACACACAAACACATTTAACTCAAATACGCAATGCTAAATGCTAAATATGGTTACAAAATATATATATTTGAATGTTCGTTCATCAGTGGGTCCACAGCCCATTATTGTTATTTTTAAAATGTTGGATTTTACGGATGGGATTTAAATCAGGTTGTTCCCAATCATTTATAGGCGTACCTCAAAATGTTCCTTTCAGAAACCGACACAGGCTAATGAAATCCAATATTAGCCAAATGGTATCCGTCTGAGCTACAGAATGCATCTAAACATGATATAATGCTGAGAACAGAGGAACTGCGTAAAGCCGTCATTAACTCCCACAGAAGTAAGAAATAGCTTCTGAAAGCAGATACAGTGAGAAAGAAACAGCTAGGGTATGTGTAATAAAGATATAAGGAGAAAGCTATTTCTGCTATAGACTACCCACTCCACTGTCAAAACGGTGATTCAAAAGATTCGGAAGAGAACACATAGACAAGAAGAACGGTCCCGAACGATACCCTTTAGAGACAGACTCTGAACGAGACACCGAGGGACTTGGCTTTCTGTCTTTTACTGCACATGCGCTATTTTACTTTCATCTGATTAGAATCCAGTGTAGGCCTATGTGACCTCTCTGGTCTCAATGAACTAGGACAGGACCATGGGCAGCTCTAAACTGAAGCAACTGCCAAGCAGGCTATGCTCTGAAACCACATTGAACAGAAGTTCTCCGCTAACATCAAATGTTCGGTTCTTCCAGTGTAATGAGATGTGAAGGGATATGGGTGAAAATGGAAGGAAGTTAGAATTCACTCATTGATGGATTCACATGGGTTGTGTGGGCATATATGTAGGCCCATAGGTGGGCAGTAGGGACATGCCCTTACCAATGCTAAGAGGCCATTGAAACAACCCCCAATAATTAGCGGCAGAACAAGGGTAGTGGGATATTAGTCACCCACATGTTCAAACCAAACCTACGCCCTTGTATGTAGCCTTTATACCAACGAAAAAGGCCTAACAGACCTCAATAACCTGACAGAGAGAGAGAACGAGAGAGGGCAAGGCAGAGTAACCAAGCAAGAGAGGGAGAGAGAATGGGAGAGACAAGACATGAAAAAAGGGAAGATTTGTTGTGTTTGAGAGAAAATATTTGAATGGGAGAGAAGTAACTTTTTCTGATACTGTTTTATAATTCCAATAAATCTTTTATTTATTGTTCTTTTGAGTGTGTAATTTCAAATTGTATTCAGTTGTTTGTTTGGCTAATGCACTGGCACTGTAAATTGTCATCCCAATAAAGCAATTTTAAATTGAAAACAGAGAAATAAAAAGAGAATTAAAGAGTGAAAGGCAGAGAGAAAAAAAGATAAAGTAAAAGAAAGATAGAGAGAGATGAAGTACTCCAGCACTGGGCAGTGTAGTGGGCCTGGGGAGTGTAATAATGATTTTATTATATTCCGCCCATAGACAATAAATGATGGAATCAATCACTGTAACATCTGTGAAGGACCCTCTAATAACACACATGCCTGCACAGCACTTTTAAGACTCCATAGATCCCCCCCCCCCCCCAACACACAGAAACACACACACACACACACACACACACACAAAGACACACACTTTTGTCTGGGAGTACATTGTCCAGGTTTGACCAACGCAACATATTGAAACAACTATCTTTAAATAATGCTGAGTGCACATGCTTGGTCAGCAACTCTGAACCATGTGTGTGTGTGTGTGTGTGTAGAGGTGTAAATGTACACAAACACGCGCACAGGATATATGCCCAGTTCCACATGGTGATGGTAGAGAGAGAGAGAAATAGCAGGGATATATAATTCATAATATTTCATCTAATCCTAATCTGGAAGAATTAGATTACATGGTGTGTTAATGAAATTAGACCTGGTCTATATGGTGTGTCTAGACTATGTCATGATTGCTGTCCTGTTAGGTTATCTATCAACATATAATTTCAGAGCTGTACTAGGCATTCAGACCATGTCTGATGTTAGGCTGGTACACAATTACACAATTTCCCAGAAATACACTGTTCCCACCCTGATCACCTCCACCCTGCTCACCACCATCCTGCTCACCACCACCCTGCTCACCTCCACCCTGATCACCACCACCCTGCTCACCTCCGCCCTGATCACCACCACCCTGCTCAACACCACCTTGCTCATCACCACCCTGCTCACCACCACCCTGCTCACCACCACCATCCTGCTCAACACCACCCTGCTCACCACCACCCTGTTCAACACCACCCTGATCACCTCCACCCTGCTCAACACCACCCTGCTCAACACCACCTTGCTCATCACCACCCTGCTCACCTCCACCCTGCTCCGTCTCTACAGAGACACCATCTCACATCTCTGTCCTGTAAAAGAGTTCCCTCCTTTATTCTTTCCCTTCCTCTCTCTTTCTTTGTCCTTTCTTTCTTTCTCTTCTTTTCTTTTCTTTTTTATTTCCTCTCGCTCTTCCGTCCCGTCCCCCCTTCTCCCCCTCAACCCCGAGCCAGTGAGGGATGAGCGTGGAGGACGTGTTGACCTGAGGAGTCTGGGGGTGGGGGCAGGGTGGAGGGGAGGGGTGGAGGGGAGGGGTGGAGGAGCCTGGAGAGTAGCCTGACGCCACTGAATGCTTGATTAATGCCAAACTCAACACCCGTCCTCCTCCCCTCTCTGTTCCCCAGCACCCTTCTTAAGGTTAGCTCCCTCTTTCCTTCTTGCCAACACAACTTTGTTTCTCTGTTTCTGTACTCTCTCTTTAAACTGTACATGTAAACATATCTGTCCTCATTCTTTCTCTCCCTTTCTTGCACATAGGAGATATTCCTATGTGCAATAGGAATATCTAAAGATATTCTAGATCATTACTACTAAGAGTAGACTTCCCAGGATTCCCTCAGGACCCAGAGGTATCTCTGCATACTGCTTGACAGAAAGACACATCTCTGATTAAAATATATGTACAGGGCTGGTGTAAAACACTGTGCTAACCCCCAGTGGAGCACTTTATAAAATATACTGTATGTTATTATTATGAGTGTTATAAGACTGAATTGGTCCAACTCATTCCTCAGTGAAAACAACGCCCACCCATGCTGTCGGACTGTTCCTTTTCTGTTGGCATAGGAGGCAGGAGCCATGTGTGGTTGGTGGTCATGTTTCTAGAAGTAGGAGGAGCCAGAATGGAACCCCCAGGACGGTCGAGGGAGAGAAGGAAGAAGTCATATCATGGAGCCAAGTTGTGACCAAAGCCTAGTTCCACTAGAACGTTCTAATCAGCTGCTGTCAGATCTGAAGAGGGACCTCAGACTGAGACATCGTCTAGAGATAAGTCGCTACCATGTCAAGTTATTCTCATTGATTAACATCTTTGGTGATCAAAAACCCACTTTAATTTAGCTAGGGCTGGTTATATTAATCTCTTAAATCCCATCTGTAATACATGAACTCATCAGAGAGTGAACACTGTGTCACCTTCATACTGCCAAGAGAGATAGATGGAGGGTGATAGAGAAAGGGACTGAAAGAAAGGGAATAGACAGGAAAGGCCTAACAGAATACGAGTCTGGCAAAAATGCGGATGCGTTGCAATACAAATATACAGAAGTAAATTGTAAGAATATGTATTACTCAACAAGCAAATCATCGGCACAAGGGAACAAGGAAACTGTGAATGGTGCAAAAGAAAAGTCATTAGAAAAAGATCCAAGCTACCTAACCAAACAGATCGACAATAAACACATGGGGTGGCACCCGCTCCTAGTCTGGACAGATAGATGGTGGATTGGTCAGGAAAAGATGCACGAATGATGACGGATGACAGGCCAGTCGTGGAAGGACACCTGAATGGTTGGATGAGAGTGAGAAATGGGACAACACAACAAAACAAAAGAAACCTTAATGCAGGACGAGGGAGGACAAAGATCCAGCAAATTTCAAACAGAAACTATAGCGTGAGAGTAAAAGAGAGAGGGACAGAGAGAGGGACAGAGAGAGAGAGAGGCATTTAGAAAGAGAGTGAGGCAGCAGAGCTACAGGGTGATGGTTTTTTCCATCGTCTGTGTTTGATCTGGGATTCCTCAAGTGTTCCAGCGCTGAAACATCTTCATCTCGATCTGTCAGAGGAAGGAAAGGAAAGAGAGAGGGAGGCAAGGAGAAAGAGGGAGAGAAAGGGAGGGAGAGATAAAGAGCAAGCAACTGGGAGAGAACGGGAGAAGGAGAAGTGAAGATACGAAAGACAGATATATTGAGGGAGAGAGAGAGAGGAGGGAGGGACCTCCTCAGATGTTGCTCAGTGTAAAGTGTGATGCTTCTATAAATACCTGCCCTGAATTTTCTAAAGTAACACAGAGCCACCACCACCATGCACGCTCACACACACACACACACACACACACACACACACACACACACACACACACACACACACACACACACACACACACACACACACGCTTTGTTGTAAAGCATGTCTCATCTTTTCATCACCTACATTCAGACTGGAGAATTAGCGCCTGTGAGAAGCACCACTGTGTGGTACAAGTCAGCTCCTACTGGCGGGCTGATCCATCACTACTCTGTCTCACTGTATAATACCTGTCTCCTACACAACCACGTTTAATCCCTTTACTGTTGCATGCGCCCATCTGTGTGATGGTGTGTGTGTGTAATTGTGTGTGTTAGTCAGCATCGGATAGTGTGTGCTTTTCAACTACAGGCCACAATATATGAAATATGGGGAGGTCCAGATTTTCATTTGAAGGGTTTCTTGCTGCTAAGACTAGCATGATGTAATCTTCTCAGCGAGTCACTGAACTGGATCCAATATGACAGCAGCTAACTATCATATAACAGATACAGTAGTAGACAGGAACACTGCAGCTGCAGAATAGACTACATCAAATAATAAGGGAAGTATAGTATGATTGTTGAGTGGTTTAACACCAGCTACGAGGGTCTAACATCCATTCTCCTGTCAGCTACTCTCCAACTCTCTCTGAGAAAACAGGCAGAAAAAAAATACTGCAAAGAATTACCATGGTAACCGCTCCTGATTGGCGCAGTTCTCTCTCCACGCCAATCCCTACCCAGAATCCCCTCTGGTCCACGGGCGTTTGGAGGCGGCTCCCAGAAGGCAGAGCGTTGCAAGGTTAAATCGTTCCTTTGTGTCTGGATTACCCGCCAGGTTTCTCACCGGCGACCCGTGTCTCTCTGTCCCCGAGAGTGTGTGTTTTTTTAGCTGTGTGTTTATGTGCATATAGGTGTGTTTGTGTGTGTATATGAGAGAGAATGTTTTTTGGGGGGGGCTGTAGATGTGTGTGTATATGTGAGAAGAAGGTTTGTGTGTGAGTAGGTGCGAGAGTGTGAGTGTTGGTGTGTACAAGAGAAAGAGTATTAAGTGTCTTGTGTGTAAAGGCCTTCGACAACTTAGACGGCTCTCTCTTTCTCCTTCTAGTAGGCCTTCTGTCTCTCTATCTCTTTATCAGATACCTCCCCCTCTATAGCCCCCACCACTGTCTAGCTCTCGCACTCGCACTCGCTCTCGCTCTCGCTCTCGCGCTCTCTCTCTCTCTCTCTCTCTCTCTCTCTCTCTCTCTCTCTCTCTCTCCCTCTCTCTCTCTCTCTCTCTCTCTCTCTCTCTCTCTCTCTCTCTCCGTCTCTCTCTCTCTCTCTCTCTCTCTCTCTCTCTCTCTCTCTCTCTCTCTCTCCTCTCTCTCTCTCTCTCTCTCTCTCTCTCTCTCTCTCTCTCTCTCTCTCCCCTCTCCGTCTCTCTCTCTCTCTCTCTCTCACACACCTCATGTGTGAAACACAGACATGGCTGAGCATGCTGAAGGTGTGTGTGTATGTCATGACGACACTGACTTCATTTAACACCTCTGGTGAAATACACTCTTTACATCTACCTATCTGTGTGTCTGTTTGTCTGTCTCAGTAACTCTAGCCTGACAGAATTCTAGAGCAGACTCACAGAAGAGGAGTCACTTCTTGATGTGGTCAGACAGGCAACAAATAGACAAGTAAACACACAGACATACACACACACAAAGACTCTTTCTCACTCTCTCTCTCTTTTTCTAGCATAACACATTATCATGAACCTGACACACCCAAATATAGAGATGGACAGAGTCAGAGAGGAAGAGGAAAGGGTGAAGAGGAGGATAGGTGATGAGTGTATGCTGGCTGACAGCTATGCCCTTTGAGAGGAAAATAAGGCTGTTTGATTGGCTGATGCATGGGACATCCTGACTGGTTGTTTGCCCTGTGCTCTAAGCCAATGACTGGTTTGTTTGAGCATGTCCAGAGGACTCCGACATGCAGAACAAATGACCAAGATCCATGAGACAGGATGGAGGGATGGAAAAAGAATGCAGAAAGATAGAGATGAAAAGGAAGACACACAGAAAGTAAGTAAAAGGGATTGAGATGGACAGACACAGTTGGAGGGGGGAAGAGAGGAATATAGGAATGCAACTTCTATGTGGACGATTTATATACTGAAGGGAAAACTCTCTATAAAACACACATGGATATGTGCACACGCACGGCTTTACAACATAATAGATCAACAGAGTTCTTAAACCAGCAAAGCTACAGACTCATGTGAACTGAAGCAGACTGGATGGAGCTCACTAGTGACCAGAGCCCCCCCTTCACACAAACCCATACACACACACACACACACACACACACATCCAGACACACACACACAAACACACACAAACAGACACAGACACACACCCAGGCACTCACACACACATTGGCGCTACTGTCACTCCTGCTAATTGCTTGCAAAAGCTCTAGAATTTCTGGTCATCAAGGCCCATTTCAGCCAATCAGGGACCTGTCACAACATTGTCTAAGCGCTTAGGTAAAGCTAAAAGTTATTATTATAAACTGTTGTGTAAATATGGAATTTCCAATATAGGTTGGCTGTGCAGTGCATATGTGTGTGACTGCAAGCCAGAGGGCAGGGTAATAATAAAAAGACAAATCTAATTAGAAGAACATGAGTCAGTTAAGGCCTCCATCCCTCTTACTCTTATGGTAGTTTAATCCCCTCAAAGACAATTTGTATTCTATTGATGTCTCTTTTTCTCGCCTTTCTTCTCTCTGTACACCCGTACACCTTTTCTCCCTCCTCTCCAGATATCTCCTGTCCTCTCACGGTCCCTCTGAGATGCAGTTTTAACTCGCATCTTAAAAAACTTCTTTCAACAAGATATCGTTCAGTTGGAGCATTTAAAACAGTGTTGCTTCTGAAACCAGTCTCAGTCCAGAGCTGGACCTGCCTCAATCTCCCTTCTCTCTGATTAAGTCTCCACACACTCTCATCAAGACACAAATTGAATTTATATTCTCCGGAGGGATGTACGTGTGTGTGTGTTTGGGGGGGGGGGGGGGGTTCTCTATAATCTTTACACGCCTCCCTCATCCTCCTTTTTGTCTAACCTGCCAGTCAAAAGCAGGGGGAGTAAAATGTCACAGAAAGAGAGAGAACAGAGAGAGAGAAACCAAGGGAAGCTGGAAGAGAGAGACCTTCTCTAATGTTGCTCTGTGTAAAGAGTGTACGTGATGCCTGTTAATGTATAAAAATGTGACACACTCACATCTACGCACAATGTTGGTGATCGGATAACATCTTAATTACTTATAATGAAGATCCCTCCAGCCCATCTAGACAGACAAGAACCACAAATAGCCTCATCTGGAATTAACATGCACAAACACACCCTCAAAACACACAGCAGTTCCAGGCCCATTGGCAGAACAGAGAGAGGGAAGACGGTATAACATACACACACACACGCACACACACACACACACACACACACAAGGGAAGGTATTATCACTGAAGTAAACATGGTTATCAGCTGATGAGGCGGAGTAGAAACAGCTGTACACAGCCTCCCAGTGTGGAGAATAAATACACAACGACGACCACTCTATCCAAATGTTGAGGTTTATTTGAAACCCACTGTCAGTAAATGTACATGGAAACACGGTGTATAAAGAACCCCCCCCATCTCCCGATCCTTCCCAGTGCACATACTGGTGGAGGGTGTGTGTGTGTGTCAGTACCTCCCCTCCACCCCCAGCTCATGCTCAGCAGCTTGTTCAATGGCCCGGTGGACGACCCTAACTTCTTCCTGGGTCAAAGTTCGCTCCATGTGGCGGTAGAACGATTCTGTAGCAGTGGCTCTGTCTCTGGGTCCTGGGGGGAGGAAGGGGGGTATTTTAGTGGATGAGAGGTATTGGAATTTGTGTCACATGGCTTGTGACAAGCACATCTTGTTGTCCTGCTTGTCCTCAGAGAGAAGGGTAGGTCAGATATGGAATATTCTAATACTACTATATTATGGACACAAACACATGTAAACATGGCCACACATAATAACACAAGCCCCTGTCTGAGGAATATGTGAATGAGGATTAACAGAGAGAAGAGAAGGATGGGGGGGAGTGAAAGAGCAGTGGCAGTAGTGTATTTTAGTGATATAAGACTTCAGAAGACCCATGTAGCCTGAACTTGGTGTGCGTGTGTGTTTATGATGTGTGTTGTAGAACATGTGCGTGTGTCTTGGTATATGTGTGTGTGTGTGTGTGTGTGTGTGTATGAAGAGAGTCTCTGAACCACACACAAAGCAAAATTGCTGAGGAGAGGATGTGTGAGGCTGGGGATTTCTACCAACCTCTCCAGGGGTGCCTTGTATCGTCCCACACACACAAGCACATACACACCCACACACAAGCACACACACACACACAAGCACACACACCCACACAAGCACATACACACTATAACTCTCTCATTTGGCAACTTCAAATCAGCCTCTTCCTGTGAAGTCACACACAATGAAGATGATTCCGTCTCCATTTATACCCATGTGTGTGTGTGTGTGTGTGTGTGTGTGTGAGACTGTGTGTGTGAGTGAGTGTGTGTATGCGAGTGTTTGTGTGAAGCAGAGCAGACCTGCAGCTCATTACCAACAGCAAAGATGAGAGAGAAGCGAGGAGAGGCGAGGAGGAGAAGGGAGGAGAAAAGGGAGCAGGAGGAGAGGCGAGGAGGAGGAGGAGAAGAGAGGAAGGTCTGGAGACTGGCCTGATGTTTAATCGGAAGCACTTGAGGTTAAACGACAACCGATCCCCTCTTTTCATCTCCCGTCTCTCTCTCACTGAGACAGGAGGATAGATTACATTTTTCCATCTTTTCACGCCGTGACTGAGTACAGATGGTTCTTGGGATGGGGAGGGGGGTGTACCAGGGCAGGGGGAGGAGAAGACGAAATGGAGAGGGGGAGGAGAGAGAGGGGGATGAGAGAGAGGGGGAGGAGGGAAGGAGAAGTGGTAGACTGTATATGAAAGAAGAGTCTGCATCCCCCATAAGCCCCTCCCTTAACCTGGGAGGGTGACCTCCAACACACTGGGAGGTGTGTGTGTGTGTATGTATGTATGTGTGTGTGTGTGTGTGTGTATGCATGTGTGAGCCTGACTGTCAGATGATGAAAGATCATCTGTTTAGGTGTGGAGAGATATAATTGGTGTGTGTGACCTCACAAGACAAGGAAACACCAGGTGAAGAGAAATCAATTAACCCAACAGGGAGAGGGAGGAGGGAGGAGGGAGAGATGGAATGAGGGAGGAAAGGGAGAGAGATGGAGGAAGTGTGAGAGATGGAGAGAGGGAGTATTGGAGAGACAGATGGAGAAAAGGAAATAAAGAGAGATGGCACGAGAAAAAAAAGAGAGAGAAATAGAGAGAGAGGGGTGAAATGCCAAATATAGATGAGTTTTTTTAATTAATAGTCAGTGAGGATGATGCTGTGGAAAGTGCCAGAAACGCAGACAGCTACTGACCTCCACACACACATCGGACTGTTGCTGACTTCTCTTCCTTCTCTTCCTCTCTTTTTGACTCTCTGAATCCCTGTTCTTCTACACCCATCACCCGCTCTATCAATATATACTCAGTATAGTACAGCAGTATGGTATAGTATTGTAGTACAGTAGTGCAGTATACTAGTATAGTATAGTACAGTAGTGTAATAAAGTAGTATAGTATAGTACAGTACAGTAGTATAGCACAGTAGTATAGTATTGTACAGTATTTTAATAAAGTAGTATAGTATAGTAGTATAGTACAGTACAGTATTATAGCACAGTAGTATTGTATCATACAGTAGTATAGTATAGTAGTATAGTACAGTACTGTAGTATAGTATAGTAGTATAGTACAGTACAATACAGTACAGTAGTATATTAGTATTGTATAGTACAGTAGTATAGTATAGTAGTATAGTAGAGTACAATACAGTAGTCTAGTAGTATTGTATAGTACTGTAGTATAGTACAGCATTATAGTCATATGCTGTTTTAGAAGCAGCCTTCCATCCAACCTTCCCAGGCGATAATGGAAAAATAAATTATTCAGAGATGGAGAGAGAACATCGAAAAGATAATCAATAGCGTTTGGCAACGTCGAAGGCCTAGTTAGAGAAATGACATTTGTTGTTTCAGTCCCTCTCTCCTCTCCTCCCTCTCTCCCCCTCCCGTCTGTCTAGGCAGAGGCAGAGACAGAGTCTGACATTTCAATGCGTTAGCACAGGTGTTCAATTATTCACCAGACTGAAGCACAACAGCGATACCCACACAACAACTGGTTTTACTGGAGCAGCCTCCTGCTTATTGGCCTGCTGGCTACCTTTACATGTAGGGTCGAGGCTGGAAGAAGAAGGTGAAGTGTAGAGGAAGAGGAAAGGGGCAGAGAACAGGGGCAGCGTGCGACACACAGGGGGGGAGCGCACGGTGGAGATGTGGACAACACAGCTTCAAATTTAGAGAGGCCTTTAACCATTGACTAAAGGATATTACACAAACCTCTCTGTCTCTCAGACACACATTCACACACACACACCCACACACACACACACACACACGTGTGCCCAAACACAACACACACACACGTGTGCGCAAACACAACACACACACAAGTGTGCACAAACACAACACACACGCACAAGTGTGCACAAACACAACACACACACACACTTGTGCAGCCACTCAAGCCTGTAAATCTATCATTCCCAAAGGGGGTCTATCAGAGTAGCGAGGAGCACTCAGAACCTGCTCCATCTCTGCAGGGGGGACATCTGACACACACATCAAGACAGAAACAAAGTGCACATACAAACAAATGTACCTTTTACCTTCTACTTGTGAGTGAATCCATCACCCACACACACAATACAGTGTATTTTCTCTCTCTACTATTTTTAAAAGCCTTATCGTATTATGAGTCATGTTTTGCTCTCCACGTAGCAGACCCGGCTCTGTGTTCCTGTGGATTCAGAAACAGGAAGCTGTTTGGACCTGTCTGTTTCACTCTCAATGAAAGAACCAATACTACATCCCTATTAGCATACATTACCATTTCTTTCTACTCTGTCTCCTCCCCCAAACACCTTTCTCTCCCTCTCCCTCTCTTTTTTTCTTGCTGTTGTTCTATGAGATTGGGTAATTTTGCTGCATCAAATCTGCCTTCTCATACCAAAACACTCACACAAGTCCTGTGAGACACACACACTGACACACACACACTCACACACACTCACACACAGCCAAACTATCTGGGGCCACGTGGTCTGCCTGACAGTTCTGTAGGAAAAGACAGGATCACATTGTTCTGAAGAGAGATGGAGGGAGAGACTGTGGAAGGGAAAGAAAGATGGATGGAGAGATGGAGGCATGGAAAGAGGTGTAGGGTTTCCTTCAGAGAGAGAGAGAGGAGAGAGAGAAAGAGAAAGGGGAGGTAGAGATAGAGGGAGAGAGACAGAGGAGAGATAGAGTGAGCGAGTGTGTGTGTGTGAGAGAGAGAGAGAGAGAGAGAGAGAGAGAGAGAGAGAGAGAGAGAGAGAGAGAGAGAGAGAGAGAGAGAGAGAGAAAGGAATGCTGCAACAGAAAAGGCAGTTAGAGAAGCCTGTCTGTGAATCTGAGAGGAGAGAACTGGAGTAACATGACACTCCCTGATGGAGGGAGTTTAGAGAGGGGGGAGGAGGAGGAGAGAGGGAGGTGGAGGCCAGAGGGGGTAGGAGGGGGGACAAGAGAGCACGGGGAGAGGAAGTTCCCAGGGAGGAGGATAGATGGATGAAAAACATCTGCCATTAAGCCCCCCCCCCGCTCCTCCACCCATGTATTTCTCTTTCTCTGTCTCCTCTCTCTCCCCCACTCCCTGTACAGCCCCACCCACCCACTCTCCCTCTCTCTCTCTCTCCTTCCTCCTTTCCACACACCCACCCTCTATCTTTCTCTCCTCCCTTCCATCTCCATCCTCCCCCCCCGCCCCTCCACCTCTCCTCTCCTCTCCCCCCCCCCCCCCCCCCTCCACCGGCCCAGCCCTTTCTTTTTTCTCCTTTTGTAAGCGGATTTGTCTGAGACCTGGCGCTCATTCCTGATGAAATGATTAAGGGAGGGTAGAGAAGAAAGAGAGAAACCTGTTCCCTTCATCAATATTGGCGTGGAACAAAGGTGACAGACCAATCAATCTGCATCCGGTTAAACACTTCTGATTGGCTGTCTGGACCCCAGGCAGACGCCGTACTTCCTGTTCAATCCCACTGCTAGCCTGGATAACTGAGGAACTAGGAGGTGGAGGGGATAGGAGGCTAACAGTTAGGAGACAAGAGTGTCTGGTGACGACCTAGGGCAGAGTCTAGACAGAACACTTTGTACAGAAGATGTAACAATGTAAAGTTAGCTTCTAATAGAATCCCACCCCCCCCCCCTCTCTCTCTCTCTCTCTCTCTCTCTGTGTCCTCCTGTGTTTTAAGGCCCTGGATTTCTCCTCTCGGAGAACGACTAGCAGAGACAAAATCATATGTTCCTAATGAAAGAGACAGAGATAGAAATTCTCTAATGATGAGAGGAGGGGTGGAATACGGAGGGGGGCTAGAGGCTCACGACAAGAGAAAGAACGTAAATTATTAAGTTTTCTGTCACAGAAGAGAACAAGCATGTCTATCAATGGAGAATTGGGGGGATGGAGGGACAGAGAGATAGAGGGATGGAGGGAGAGATGACAATGATGAGTATTCCCTTGTTCAAGAGCAAATATAGCCTCCCACAGAGTTGTGGGATACAGAAAAGGAGGTTAGATGTTCAGTACGAACAAAACATGCACAGTGTGACTGAGTGTGCTCATCTGATGTGGGTGTGAGCGAAAGAAAGATAGGAGATAAATAACGTGTTAAAAACAAGGAGATGGAGTGAGAATCAAAGAGGAGTGTCTGTGCATTGAAGACAGGAAGGAGGCCGAGACACAGCAAGAAATACAGCAGAGAGAGAGAGAGAGAGTTACCTCCCCCCATAAGGGATTTTGGTATTTGCTGTTATGACCGTTACCACCGGTGGGACCTGCGGATGGGCTCAGTAATAACATACATAAAACCTGCTGCTACTGCTCCCCTCTCTCCTTCTCCATCCGTCCCTCTCTACTCCTCCCTCCCTCCATCTCTCCTTCCATCTCTCCCTCCCTTCCTCCCTCTCTCCCTCCCTCCCTCCCTCTCTCCATCCCTCTCACCTTCCACCTCCTTCCTTCTCCCTCCGTCTCTCTCTCTCTCTTTACATCCTTCTTTCTACACGTGTGTGTGTGTGGTTGGTGTGTGTGTGTGTTTGGTGTGTGTAGGTCAGTAAGGGGTAAATCCCCCCCTTCCCCCCACAGTATGTTTGAATTCAGCCTGCAGGACAGAGAAACATATTACTGTAGGGGTTGAGAGAGACCAGGAGATACACACAGCTCTCTCTCTCTCTCCCTCTCTCTATCTCTCTCTCTCTCTTTCTCTCTCACACACACACCAGGCAGTCTATACATTTATACTCCCACTCAAACATCCATCCATCAGAAATCAAACAGGAAGTGCCCCACAGCCTCATCCATTACTTCCTGCTGGGACTAAAACTCAATGCCCTCGATAACAAACCCGACTATTTGGAAGCACCCGCTGTGGTTTGATAGCTATCAAATATGGATTTATAAATAGTGCAAATGCCATTATATTTCCTGCAAGACAAATGTGTGACACTTGTGTCACATTGTGACACACAAGTGTGTGTGTGTGTGGGCCTGTATGATGTTTGTGTAGTACTGCCTTTTTTGCCACCTGTTAGATGAGGAACTCACTCTTTTCAGCATGTGCCATATGTATGTATGTGGGACTGTATATGTGTAGGCGTGTGTGTGCGTATGCGTGTGTATATGTGTGTGTAGAGTCACTGCTGCCAGCTCATAATTAATAGTTGATACAAGGTGTGTCTGGGTGAGTGTGACAGCCTCTATTCATCTAACCTGGAGCCACTACCACAGTGAGAGAGAGGGGTGGAGAGAGGGATGGAGGGAGAGATGGAGGGATGCAAGGAGAGATGGAGGGATGGAGGGAGAGATGGAGGGAGAGATGGAGGGATCAAGAAAGTGATGGGGGAGAGATGGAGGGATGGAGAGAGTGATGGGGGGGAGGGAGAGAGTGATGGGGGAGGGAGAAAGGGAGGTGGGTGGTCCTCCAGAGTGAGTATTTCTCACAATGATAACTCTGTATAGCTTGTATGTGTGTGTTGAATACAAATCGGAATGTCGTGACTATGATTTGAAAAAAACTAAGCTTTACTGGATCCTGCTTCCACCATCTCTCTCTCTCTCTCTCTAACTCTCTCCATAACTCTCTCTCTCCACTTTCTTTGTAACACTCTCTCTCTCCATCTCTCTCTGTAACTCTCTCTCTCTCTAACTCTCTCTCCATTTCTCTCTAAAACTCTCTCTCTCTAACTCTCTCTCTCCCGCAAGGATTACCACCAGCACGATCCATACTCTACAGTCAACACAGCTCTACTACAGAACATGATCTAGGTTACCTAACTGACTACAAAGAACACATGAACACATCTCAACACATGTTCTAAAAGGAGCTCCTCAGGTGGTCTGCTGGGTAGATGGTGTTCCAGAACTGTTCTAAGGCCAGTTGGAGTTTCCACTCTCTAAAGGTTAATGTGATCAAATGGTGAACCAGCACGTAGCGGATCATTGGCCGTGATCTCATCTGACCCCTCTGTTTGCAGTCGCCCAACGACACTCATTACCCATAATGCAGTGGGAGGGTATGTAGATGAGGTTGACATCTAGCAGGTGATTGGTTCAGAGCTGGATAATACCCCTACAGTTATCTCAGTGAATTATTTAGGGTATATTTATTTTATCGCTGCCGGTTTCGACATTGATCTTTCCGTGGCATTAATTGCTTGTTAAACGTTGTACTTGCCCTTTCTAAAGAGATAGAATTTTCACCGTTCCAGTTTAACTGTTTCTAGTCTGTCTTACTTCTGGGTGCTTCTATGATGCACAAGCCACCTGTTATTAGAGCTCTTCCTCTCCCTCTGAACACTCCACGACCTTCATGGATAAATATCAACCATCGAGTTAATTAGTTAAAATTAATAATACTACATCTTTAATTATGCCCTCCTAATAATGACACATTGCGACAGGACACACACACCGTCACTCAATCGCCATCTTCTGTGGGATGTGTGGTGTGTGAGAGGCGGAGTGTGTGTGTGTGTGTGTGTGAGCGAGTGTGCTTGTCAGAAGCAATAACACGCATACACTAGCACCGAAACAAACACATACACTCACCTCCCACACCAAGTACACACACATACTTACACACACCAGTTGCATTGTGGGTATTCTCCGTGGCGGGCGCCATAAATGTTTAATCTGACGTTGGTCAGCGTTCCTGGAGATCAATACACCCCTGCCATGCAGCAAGGAGTTATGGGTGATTGTGTGGACAGGAGTGCAGCACGGTGTTATTGAGGTCAGGTCTGTGAGGATGAACAGCATGCACATGTGTATGTGTGATTGCTAAGGTGTGTGTGGGGGAACACGTGTATGTGTGTGTGTGTTTGTGTGTTTTCCTCTGAGCCTTTTTCAAAACCCATGGCTGGCTCTCTCCTTCTATTTGCATAAACAGATGAATTGAGCAATCAAACACGCCGCTCGCCAATCGTCCCCGCCCGCCATTTTGTGCCTTCCAATTATCGTTGGGGTCAGTCATTGTGATTGGAGCTGAGAGAGAGCGCGGGCCGGCGGGCCCTGCTGGGCGCCACCACTGATCTGAAACCTCATAAGTAAACCTGGGGGGGTGTGAGGGGCTCACGGGACAGGAGGGAGGAGGTGGAGTGGTGGGGCAGGCTGGCTGGCTGGCTGGCAGAGGTGGAGCAAGAATCAGTAGCCAGAATCTATGGCAACCCTCCCCCTCCCCTCCCCCTCCCCTCCTAAAGCCTTTAACCAAACACTGCTACCCAGAAGCCCTAGCTGCTAATTAGTGCGCCCCTGTAGCAAATGGATCCAGCTTTTCCCCCGGCAGGGTCCAAAGGGAGTGTGTTTGTGTGACACGTGTGTGTGTGTCTGTGTGTGTGTGTGTGTGTGTGTGCGTAAAGGGGGGGATTGGGTAGAGGCACTGGGCACCAGGATTCCTGTGTCTGAGGTTTAACCACCGCAAACACACACACGCACACACACATGCTCGCATGGACATACACACACACCAATGTCAATAAGCCCAGAGACCCAGAGGAGAGTGACTGTAAACTGGATATCCTTCCTGAGCCTGATACATGCACACACACACACACACTCACACACACACTCACATACACACACACTCGTAAATACAGACAAAATATTTTCAGGAACCATTTTATCATCACCAGTTTTTGGTCTCTGTTGCAGATCCAGGACTGGCATGAAACAGAGATTGTGGACCGTGCATGTATCCCCACCATGAAGACACTAAGACCTTAACCAGGACCCAGACGACATATTCATAAGCTTAACACGTTAAGTGTCCATCTTTCGTGATGTTGCTAAGTTTGAAAACGGAGTGAGAGAAATACCATGCTAACATGACCATGCGAATGTAACCCTAGCCATAATCCCAACCTCTTCTAACCTCCTCTCCTTGTCCTTCCCTGGTCTGAGTGTGTCTAGGGTTCACAGGGAGGATATGATGTGGACTCAGGGGAACAGCCTCATGCCATTAGCTCTTGGTTGGATGCATTAAGCCAGCTCTGACCAGACTGGAAATAACGCTGGAACAGGAAGGACCGGGCAACCATTAAAACAAGAAGACTTCCTATTGGTCCCAGGGAGATGGCCTGGTGGACAGTTTGTGTCTGATTATGTGTGAGTGAGTGAGTGAGTGAGAAGAGTGTGGGTGTGCGTGAATGTGTGTGTACATGCGTTATAGAAAGTGAATGTGTCCTAATGTGTGTGTTTTTCTGCTTGGCTGGGTCTAAACAGCAGAGCAACATTACCAGGGAGGTGTGTGTGTTTATATAATGGAGGGCTGGAGGTACTATTGTCTATTTGCCATGTTCCTCATCATCACTTTCAAAACCACCGTGAATAGAACTCACCAGGATTCTCATTACAACATAAAATGACAGGCCTTATCTAATCAATTACCCGCAAGCTTGGTAAGATGAGTGTGTGTGTTTGAAAAGCCAAAGGTGCTTGGTGTGCTAGGGGTTGTGTTTAGGACAACAATAAGTTGTTGTTTGCTGAGTCTCAAGGCGCACCTATTGTTAGTGGGAGGATGCAGATTGCTTTCAGCCACGCTATTTAGAAGGATGCAGGCAGGGATTGGGTAATGAGAGACAGAGAGAGAGAGACAGAGAGATAGTCAGAGAGAGAGAGACAGAAACAGAGAGAGAGAGAGAGACAGAGAGAGAGACAGAGAGAGCTGTCATCGAGTGATTGAGGAGAAGAATACAGCAAATCTCTGTGCAATTAACAATCTGGCAAGGTAACCCCCTCCCCCCACACCTCACACCTACCTACGACACACACACACACACACTCACACACAGGGGCCTGCATGACCTAACACTCATCCTTCCAACACACACAAAATACTACCTCCAAATGGTCCACCCACCTTCATCCCAAAACCGTCTGCACCCCGTTCCCTAATATGAAGCCTCTGAAGCTCTGCTACACCTCTATCTTCTGTAGCTCTGCTACACCTCTATCTTCTGTAGCTCTGCTACACCTCTATCTTCTGTAGCTCTGCTATGCCTCTATCTTCTGTAGCTCTGCTATGCCTCTATCTTCTGTAGCTCTGCTACACCTCTATCTTCTGTAGCTCTGCTATGCCTCTATCTTCTGTAGCTCTGCTACACCTCTATCTTCTGTAGCTCTGCTACACATCTATCTTGTGTAGCCCCGCTACACCTCTATCTTCTGTAGCTCTGCTACACCTCTATCTTCTGTAGCTCTGCTACGCCTCTATCTTCTGTAGCTCTGCTACACCTCTATCTTCTGTAACTCTGCTACACCTCTATCTTCTCCACTCTCCTGTTCTGGAATCCTCCCCACTCGACCCGGGGAGGGTAAAGCTCAGTAGTCAGAGCTTTTCACTGCAGATCAAGAGGTTGCAGGTTCAAATCCCCCTTGTACAGTACACCGCTTTGGATAAAAGCATCAGCTAAATGAATAAAGAAATGAAAACAACTCTTCCACTTTCCTCTCTCGTCCCATGCCCTCCTCTCACATCTCACCTTCTAAGGAAGATAAATATCTTCATCATAATCATCATCATCATCTCTATCATGTCTCCCAGATACAGGATTGTTTCTCTTGGGTTTCTGCTGCCTGTGTGTGTGTCTGTGTGTGTCTGTGTGTGTGTATATATTAATCTTCGCCTCTTGTTTGTCTCTCTATTCCCAGTACTATCCTCCTTCAATTCATTGTGACCTTTCAGGATAGATCTGCAAGAATTTTTCTCTCTATCTCCATTTCTCCTTTCTCTGTCTCTTCCCTGGATCTTTCCTGCTTGCCCCTCTCTATAACCTTTTCTGACAACCTTCTCTCTCCCTCTCTCTCTCTCTCCCTCTCCCTCTCTCCCTCTCCCTCTCCCTCTCCCTCTCCCTCTCCCTCTCCCTCTCCCTCTCCCTCTCCCTCTCCCTCTCCCTCTCTCTCTCTCTCTTCCCCCTCCCCCCCGCTCTCTCTCCTTGTCTGACACAAACACAGGTTTTCTTCATGTTAGCCACTAATTGTCTGCTGGTCTGACAAAGAAGTGCAGAGAGGAACAGACAGATTTTTTGCTTCCTCCTGGAGCAAAAAATACAGACGTACAGGCTATTATACTCCCTGCTTCCCTTCCCTCTTCTCGCCCTCTCAGTCAGCCAGTGACCCCTGACCCCTGTGTTCTGAACAAAGTCTTCAGAGACGGGGAAGTTGGGGTGACAGCACTTGGATAGCATGTCTTTGTCAGTGTTGTTTGTAAATTATGATTGTTGAATGTGTCACAGTGTTGGTTCTGTTTGTCCAGCTGAATGTGAAATATGCTGGAGATAGGGGAGGGGAGGGGGGGAGAGAGTTACAGAGAAGAGAGAGAGGGAGAGAGTTTGTCAGTATTTGACTCTGGATTCTGTTCTAATTACTGCATTGATCCAATCTCAGAATGGCCCTCAGCCTCTCTACCTCTTTTCATCCCTCTCTCCTTCACTCACTCCACACCCCGCGTCTCTCTCTCTTCTCCTTTCTTCCCTCCCTCTTCTGTCCTCTCTCTCCTGCCCTCCAGATGTATCTTTGGGTAAGGACCATCTCTAGTCCTCAGAGATCGAACCTAATCAGTAGACACTCATCTTTCTCCTCTCCTCTCCCTCTCTGTTTCCCCTCACATTCCACCATTTCCTCTCCTTTCTCAGCCACCTAGTCTCCTTGCTTCTTGTCTTCATCATGTCTCCCTCCTCGTTTCCTCTCCTCCCCCTCCCCTTCTCGAAAACACTTACCACAGTGGAACAACAACCTCTTTCCTCTGTATCACACAGCATACTTCACAAACAACAAAAGCACTTATTACCCCCCTCTCAAATTCAATCCATTCCATAGCCCTCTCACCCCATCGTACTCCACCTCTCATCGCCTTCCTCTCACATTTTATCACATCCCCAGATGGGTGGATGAGGCGAGGAGAGGTAAAATAGTGTAGTAATAGCTGTCTAAATACCGGTAGATCACTACTATTCATTTGACACTTTCTCTCTTCTGCTTGCTCTTTTCTCCTCCTCTCTAACCCTCTCTCTCAGTCTCTCCCATTTTTCTCTCCCCAAGGGAATTGGTTAACATAGAAATAGTATTTTCTGGGTGCATGGCAAGTCTCCTACCTCACTCTATTTCTGTCTCTCTCTCTCTTTTTCTCTCCTTTCATCACTCTCTCATCTTATTGTAATGTGTTTGTTTAATGTGTTTAGTTTAGTTTATGTAAAGAAAAGAAAAGCAGTATTATGTAGGTTTCACCCTGGGGTGGGGGGCTGGAGTCTGCCTTTGTGACCCCAACACTCCATTATCCCCAGATTACCCAGCGGCCCCTGGAGGCCATGTTATAAATCTCCTGCCACGCTCTCGCTCCAGTCTCCTACACTCACCTAGGAACCATAAAACACTGCCAGTTAGGAGACTCAAGGGGCTAGCTAGCACACTAACATGAGTAGCATGGCTAGCACAGCAATACCAGCCTGTACCAGGCAGCTAACTTGCTAATAGAAACATCTATTAGAGCCAGGGCTTACTACAAGCTAGAATACTACCACCAATTGATATTATGTGGGTAGGCCTGCTGCTAGCTAGCACGCTAACAGAAGCCTGCGCTGTATCTTAAGCTAGACATGATCACTGTCAGCTGTCATGCTAACAGAGCCCTGTACACCAGAGCTATGTTAAGTTAGGCCGCATTAACTGGCTTAGTCTGTCTGTCTTCACACACAACACACACACACACTGATCAAAAACAACCACAACATCTGCATTTTACAACCCCAATATCCCTATGAGCTGAGGTTGTAACACTGTGTATGCGGTACACACACACACCCACACCCACAAACACTACCGCCAAGCTACGAGGACGACTTTCTGGCAAGCCTGTCAGTTTGACTGACAGCCCGCCCGACTTCCCAAATTAATCCTCCAAGATTACATCTGACAGTGTTACTGACCAATAAATGCAGATTTGTGAGGTATTATAGGAGCCATCAACATTGATTTGTACCACTGGGGCGCACCACAGGAATACAGGAGAGGCCAGGAAGAGACATCTCCACACTCCTCCACACAAACTGTTGGGCAATGACAGAGGGGTGGGGCTTGGATGGAACACCAAAGAACACTTAGATTGAAGGGCCTCGATCGGGATATCTAATTGAATGTCTGTATGTGTGTGTGTGTGTGTGTGTGTGTGTGTATCACATACAGTTTTACAACCTCAGCTGTGAGGAATAGTCCTAATCAGCAGACTTTGCTAGGCCATCCTCACAGGACTACAAGCTGATTAAACTGAGGATTACATGTCAGTGTCACACCTGGTCCGGTGCACAGATGTGTGTGGGGGGGGGGGGGTTGTCTGTGTGTGTGAGAGAGGCAGTTGTAGACCCGTTAGTCTGTCAGATAGTCAAACTGATTGACAGGGTGATGGATAGGTCTGCTGACTGTCTGATCAGAGCTGGTGTTCTTTACATCAGTGGAGTTCTCTCACTACTGTTGCGTTTGTTCTTTTGCTTCTATCTTTTCCTTTAATTGAACTGCCTTTAACAGACGAGGACAGTTTTTTAGATTTTCTTTATTGTTGTCCTGTGCTGTACTGCTAGAATGCCAAAGGCAAATTTTAATGTTATGTAAATATTATGGACAATTAAGTTCTTATCTCCATTTGGAGATATTTAGACTCCTCTGTCCTTATGCAGGTAACTGCAGGTAAAAAAGGAAGGTCATGTTACCCTGTAAGTTACATTCACCTACTCTAACTCTCTCTTGTGCTCCCTCTCTATATATTTCTTCTTCTCCTCTCTACACCTTTAAAGATCTGTTATATACGACAAGGTCATAACCTTTCTCCTCTCCCTCCTATCATCCTCAAAACTCTATCATTCTCCTTTCCTCAACCTCCCCTCTCATCCTCAGCTCCTCCTACCCTCTTCTCCCTCCTCCCTTCTTTCTCTCATACACCCCAATAGAATCATGACACAGCGCGTTTCCGAGGTGACAAAGAGGATGATGGCAGCCATCTTGTTCCTAAAGCTGCCAGTATGCAGGCAACCGGGGAAGACGGATATAGGTGGAGACAGGCATAAGATGGAGGAAGATGATGCAGAAAGATAATGGGGCCGTAAGAGGAAGTTAGTTTACTAAGAAAGCGGCCTATCAATATCACAACACAACTGATCGGACTGCAGGGGGTAGGCGGGAGGAACCGGGGTGACGGGTATAAACCGAGGGGAGGACATGGAGGGGGGCAGGTGGCAGAGAGTGGGAGATACAGGTTAGTGGGGAAAGTGGGGGGAGACAGGGAAGAAAATGGAGGATAACGAAAGGGAGAGGAAGGCAGCAGGGAAACTGCAGATACCCGCACACACCAATGCAGCTGGCTGTCACGTCTCCATGCAGGCTGATCGGAGCTGGGCCAGGTCAGACTGGCTTATATTTACGGCCATCATTACAGAGAGGAGGGAAAAGGTTGCTATTTAAAACAGATTAAGAGCAGGGACAGAGATTAATGCTTGCAGGCGTTTTTACGCACTGCAGGGCCCTCGTTATGCTGTTAAACACACACACACACACAGACACACACACACATTCTGCTAGGGAGGACGTGAGATGTTAACGGGAGGTGGATTGCGGACACAGCATGGAGTAGGACCTTCACGCACACACAGATGCACACACACACATCCACCAAGATAAAGAGACAGAAGTAGCCTCTGTTCCCCTCCCCTGTAACAGAGTAGAGGACCACCAGTTGTCAGGGATTCTAGCCCCTGCCCTGTCCTGTCATTATGCCTGGGTTTAGGGTAAGGGGGTGAGAGGAAATGATTCTGTACATAATGTATCTTGTTGTTGTGTTCTCCATATTCGCAGTGTGTGTGTGTGTGTGTGTGTGTGTCAAGGGGTCAGATGGCTGAGCGGTTAGGGAGTCGGGCTATTAATCAGAAGGTTGTTGGTTCGATTCCTGGCCGTGCCTTATGACGTTGTGTCCTTGGGCAAGGCACTTCACCCCACTTGCCTCGGGGAGAATATCCCTGTACTTACTGTAAGTCGCTCTGGATAAGACCACCTGCTAAATGACTAAATGTAAATGTGTCTTACTTGGGGTGAGTGAAGCGGTCTTCCAGAGTGACCTTCTCCACCAGATCTCCTCCCGTGGTCCTCACCAGGTCGTAGAAGTCGTTGGAACTGTACCCCTCCGCAGGCAGCCAGAACGAGATGTCGTTCATTAAGGGGGGGTACTTACTCAGCGGCTACGGAGGGAGGGGCAGGAGAAACAGAGAGAGGGAGGGAGAGAGCAGATGACAAAGAGAGCAAAAAAGAGAAGAGAGAGAAAGAGAGAGAGAAAAACACACATTAATGTTGGCATCACCGCATTGTTTCAAGCGGTTCCCATGGCGAAGGAATGTCCCACAGCAGTATTTATTCAGAAGCTTTCAGAGAGGAAGAGAAGGAGCTGACGATGAAGAGTAACACAATAACCTGGGGTGCCAGAAGAAGAACACGGAGAGACCAAGAGAGAGGATTCCTGTTAGTGCGTGTGTATGTGTACGATATTGTGGGGGAGAACAAATCACTCAGAGTGTTTTCTGGTGCCCCAGCACTGCTACAGGAAGGCAGGAACACATTAAAGGTTAATGTTGTGTGAATAGATGTGTCTTCATACTAGATCTGAACCAGACGGAGGGAAGGAGTAAACCCCCCAGAAGGAGAGAAAGAGCCTCTCTCTCTCGTTTAGGTTCTGGTTCAGCTGTAGTTGGTCTGCTGAATAGCAGACAGGCGGGTGGGAAGCCAGACATATAGGTAGGCCTCTGGGTGTCTCGAGAAGCCAGGGGCTGGAGTTAGCTTGGTGCCCAGCGGCGGAGCCTGCCTTAGGTTCTCCTCCCACTCTCTTCTCAGGGAAGATGTCTCGCTAATCAAACCAGCCAAAGAATACCTCTGACTCCCTCGAAATGAACAGCACTGTGTGGGTTCTATGTGTGGGCTGTTGTGTGTCAGTGTCTGTGTGTGAGCCATCATCCTTGCAGTTCTTTCTGAGTTACCTGAGGGGTTTGGGGGGGTGATACCAGGAGGGATTGAAAGATGGAAGGATGACCGCTCCTGTCACAGCTCATTAGAGGCCCAAACAGCTAGAGACAGGAGGGGAGGGGGAGACAGGAGGGGAGACAGGAGGGGAGGGGGGGGGGGGGGAGGGGGGAGACGGGAGGGGAGACGGGAGGGGAGACGGGAGACGGGAGGGGAGATGGAAGACAGAAGGAAGGAGGCGTAGGGGTACTGTAGTGGGTGAGTTATGAGGGGAGTGAGAGGGGGAGACGGACTATGAAGCTAGCTGAAACAAGAGGCTGAGGGTGATCCCTCACCACCCTCATCCCATTTCACCACCTCACCCTCATCCCATTTTACCACCCTCATTCCATCTCACCACCCCACCTTCATCCCATCTCACCACCCTCATCCCATTTCACCACCCTCATCCCATCTCACCACCATCTCTTAGTGGAGGCTGGGGTAGTGGAGGCTGGGGGGGTGGAGGCTGAGGGGGTGGAGGCTGGGCTAGTGGAGGCTGGGGTAGTGGAAGCTGGGGGGGTGGAGACTGGGGGGTGGAGGCTGGGGTAGTGGAAGCTGGGGGGGTGGAGGCTGGGGGGTGGAGGCTGGGGTAGTGGAAGCTGGGGGGGTGGAGGCTGGGGTAGTGGAGGCAACACAAGCAAAGCGATGCGCATAGATAGACTGTGACATGGTTGTGTGATTGTGGTCTCACCTGGAAGGTGACGGGCTGGTGGATGTCTGTCAGGTGGAACTGTTTCAGGAATCGTTCGTCCTGACTCCAGAACAGACGGATGTCTGGGATACCGTACAGAACCATGGCCAGGCGCTCTAGACCCAGCCCAAACGCCCAACCCAGCTTGTTACCTGCTCCCGCTGAGGGGAGGAGGAGAGGGAGGGAAGAGGAGAGAAAGAGAGGTCAGATCCAGGTAAAAATCTACCCGAACTAAAGTAAAATCAAGAAAGGATCCAAAAATATTTCAGGCAAAGGGGTGTGGCCTGAAGACGGGATAGGATTGGCTGTCATGGTTGTGTTTGTGGTAATGTCAGTGTTTTTTCCCGGGAACATTTCAGAGGATCTATCAGGGGGCATAAAACAGCACCCGGGCCATTTTCAACCCAACCAATGTTACATACCCTATTCGGAGACCTTAAGGAACAGTGTGAAATACCCCAAAAACCCAGTCAATCGCCCCTTTAACTGGGGCCTTGTCCTGAACTGACCCCGACAAGTACGTATCCAAATATAGGGTCTTTTTAGCCTACAACATTGGTCTGACTGAGAAAACCGTTATTTGCCTGGTGTCAGTCTCTGAATCTCTCCTGTTCTCATATTTCCCTCGCTCAACTCTCCCTCCTCCCCCTGCCTCCCTCTCCTCACCCACTCCCTCCTTCCCTCCCTGTCCTCTTCTCCTCCTCTCCCTCCCTCCCTCTCCTCTCTGCAGAGCAAAGCAGCTTTCTATGGTAATGAGCAGAGGTTGTTAGGTCACAGAGAGCAGAGGAACACATCTGAATAAATCTCTACTTCATAAAGGAGGCAGCACACACACACACACATACACACACGCACACACACACACCTCTTCATAAGACAGAATCAATCAAAATTCTTTCTCCATTACCCTCCCTCACTCCCTCCGTGTTCTTTCCCCCTCCCTCCCCTTCACCACCCCTCTCTCCATCACTCACTCCTCCATCCCTATTTCCTCCTCCTCACCCACCTCCCTCCATCCCTCCCTCCTAATACACAAAATGAATACATTTACCACTAATGAGAGCAGCACATGGACCATATTAAACATCAGGATAAAATCCCCCCTCTCTCCAGGTTACTTGACAAGGGTTCGAACTAGGGTGAGCACACCGACCCAGACACTATCACCGGACCAAGAGGACAGAAAAGTGGTCTGAGAGGCTAGCGTGAGGTCTGAGAGGCTAACGTGGGGTCTGAGAGGCTAGCGTGGGGTCTGAGAAGCTAGCGTGGGGTCTGAGAGGCAAGCGTGGGGTCTGGGAGGCTAGCGTGAGGTCTGAGAGGCTAGCGTGGGGTCTGAGAGGCTAGCGTGAGGTCTGAGAGGCTAGCGTGGGGTCTGAGAAGCTAGCGCGGGGTCTGAGAGGCTAGCGTGGGGTCTGAGAGGCTAGCGTGGGGTCTGGGAGGCTAGCGTGGGGTCTGAGAGGCTAGCGTGGGGTCTGAGAGGCTAGCGTGAGGTCTGAGAGGCTAGCGTGGGGTCTGAGAAGCTAGCGTGGGGTCTGAGAGGCTAGCGTGGGGTCTGAGAGGCTAGCGTGGGGTCTGAGAAGCTAGCGTGAGGTCTGAGAGGCTAGCGTGTGGTCTGAGAGGCTAGCGTGAGGTCTGAGAGGCTAGCGTGAGGTCTGAGAGGCTAGCGTGGGGTCTGAGAGGCTAGCGTGAGGTCTGAGAGGCTAGCGTGGGGTCTGAGAGGCTAGCGTGGGGTCTGAGAGGCTAGCGTGAGGTCTGAGAGGCTAGCGTGAGGTCTGAGAGGCTAGCTTAACCGTGACTACAGTGCTGTATCATGTACAGTTAACCTTGTTGATTACGTTTACCTGTGATTACAGTGCTGTAGTCGACCTCTGTAATAGGCCTGACAGCACAGTGTGTGTGTGTGTGAGTGTGTGTGTGTGTGTGAGCTAAGGACACAGTGCGTGTGTGGAATGGACAGTGCCTGTGTGTTTGAATAAGGGACAATGGGTGTGTCGTGGTGTGTGTGTCGTGGTGTGTGTGTGTGTCATGTGTGCCAGAACTTACTGCACCAGTGAAAACCTCAGCAGGTGGCACACACGTCAGCCAACAGGATGGCACAAATACACAGCATCGGAGGGTGACCTCAGACCACACAAACACACACACGCAAACACTTATCTCATCCCTGTGCACACCCGCATTCCAGTGATGCCAGACCCCCTTCCCAGAACCAATCAGAGCAGGAGGCGGGGCCTGTGGAGGGTAGTGGGCGGTGCATATGACAGTCTATACACATTGTCACGGTGACATCAGTAGTTCAAATCGCCCTTGGCAACGCTCAGTCTCGCAGCGTGACGCCATCGTGCCATCCCTCTCTCTCTTTTTACGGATTTCTTTCTTTCTCTCTCCTTTACTCTTTCACTTCATCCCCCCCTCACTGTCCCTTATCCTCATCTTATCCATTCATCACTCAATTACCGTCATGTTTTTCTCAGAACTGCTTCAAAAATCTCTGTCTCTCCTTCTCTGTTAACCAATCCTCTTTGCCCTGCCCACTTTCTCTCCTCTATTTCTTTTGCTCTCCATCACTCACTGCAAGTGCCTTTATCACCTCTCTCTGCATCCCTGCTGTCGATCTCTCACTCTCTCTTTCTCTCTCCCTTCATCAATTTGTTCTCCCTCGGGTTTCATTTCCTTCATCACTCCTCTTGTCTCTTTCTATTCTCCTCTCTTGCTTCATTCTCCCACTCTCTCCATTCTTCACTAGAGACTGCTTTTCAGTCACCCCCCTCTTCTTTCCTCTCACACCAACCACCTCTTCAGGACTTTTCATCCCTCCTCTTCCTCCCCCCTCCCCCTCCTCGTCCTCCCCCTCCCCCCCTCCCCCTCCTCTTCCTCCCCCCTCCCCCTCCTCTTCCTCCCCCTCCTCCCCCTCCCCTCCTCTTCCTCCCCCCTCCTCTTCCTCCCCCCTCCCCCTCCTCTGTCTCTTCACCCTTCTCTACCTCATTTCAGTCACATGCAAGTGTGTGTGAGAGTGTGATTATGCGTGGAGGATTCCATGCCTGTGTGAGAAAGAGTGTGTGTGTGTTTGTGTGAGAGAGCTAGCTTGTGTATGAGTTAGTGTGTATATTCTAGTGTGTCTGTGTGTGTGTGTGTGAGTATGTGTGTGTGTGAGAGCTAGCTTGTCTATGAGTTGGTCTGTATATTCTAGTGTGTCTGTGTGTGTGAGAGTTGGTGTGTGTTATCTATTGTATGTATCTATATGTGCAAGGCAGCAGAAATGTCAGATATTGATTGGCACCCTGTGCTTATCCGGGTAACATTTTACCTGTCTGAGAGAGGGAGAGGGAGAGGGAGGAGAGGGAGACGGAGAGGGAGAGGGAGAGGGCAAAAAAGAAGGTGGGAGTGGAGTCTTTATGTTTGGTTGACCCGACTCGAACCCTGCTCTGTGTTCTACAGGAGAGTTGATGAGAAGGAAGGATCTAACATGGAACCAACGTGTCACGTGTGTTCAACAGCAGCTGTAGTTGTGTCTGCTCCTGCACCGGATGCTGATACATTCAATGAGTCCCGTCTGCATGCAGTGATTAATATACATTTTAGGAACAATATTGGATCAGTCTGTTTGGATGTTCGTATATTGAACCATCATTATGAATAAATTATGCGAGGAACGTAAATTATGCAGTTTGATTAGTAACCGAGTCAAACGTTTATGTTGCTATGTATACATCAATATGTTCAGGGGTAGATGGGAGAGAGGGAGGGAGATAAAGAAGAAGGGGCAGAAGTGTTGTCTCAGAACACAGCTACAGGGACAGGTGTGTTC